>NC_057796.1:158047448-158056905 GCF_018294505.1 Triticum aestivum | reverse complement strand
TCTCCCCGAGCCCGACGCCGCCGCCTCCCTCTCCGGCCGCCACCATCTCCCTCCTCTCCACTCCGGTCGCCGCCTCCTCTTCTTCTCCGGTGAGCCACCGCGCGCCCGAGCCGCGCCGAACCCTAGATCGGTCGAGGTTGACTTCTCCCCTCCCCCGAGATTCTCTAGTCCCGTATATTTAACTTTATGTTGCTCTGTTCATCATGGCATATCTCATTGCATACTGCTCGGTTTCATGCGTGTGATATATCGAAATGTTCATCACGAGATGATCTTAATTTTGTACCATTGTGCCATTCTTGTTTGAGTTCATCTTGATGCCCAAATCTTTGGTGCAAGAGTGCTATATGCTGTTTACTGCTGTTACTTATCAGAACTTGGTGTTTTGTTATTTTTTTTGCATTTGATGTGTGCATCTTATGGGCATGAGCTCTACGGGTGTTTTCATCTATGCCATGCCATCTTTACAGAGATGTATGCTCTGTATTTTTGAGATATATGTGGTGACTAGCACAAGCATGCAAACTAGGCTTCGTGATGTTTTTGTTTTCAGGGACTTAGAATTTTGCTAAGTCTGTGACTGCTGTTATTTTGTTGCTATGTATCCATGTGGCTACAGAGAGATCCGTGCTTATTTTGAGTATGTTCAGTCAGGATGTTTTGTAGATATAGTTGTGCTTTATCCATCTATGCCCCAGTTTGCAATTATGGAGTGCCATAGCATGTCTGAATCTTGCTCTACTTTTGCTATAAAATGTTCCTGGCAGATTGTTTACATGTTATTCAATTTTGCCAAGGTTGTTGTAGTTGATCCATACATGCTATGAACTCTCTCTTGCCATGGTTTGCTTCATAAACATGCCATCGTGCTGTAGGTATGCTTGTTTTGTCACGCATTGCTTTGTGGTGAGTGGATCAAGCTCACCAAGATGCCTTCATAATGCTGTTACTGCCATGCTCTGTTTTCTGCTAAGTCTGAAACCTGTTAACGAAACTTGCTATGTTTACATGTATGCTATGTATTTTTGGCTCATGGACAGTAAGGTACTTTTGTTCTATCCATTTAGTAGATTCATGCCATGCCTTGTTTTGCTATGTTAAGTTCCTGTAGCATGTTGATTGCTTGCTCTGAACATGTCTACCTGATGCTGTTTCAGCCATGTCCAGTAATTTCACCAAGTCTGTGATTCTGTTATCTTTTGCACTTTTGCCATGCTTGTTTGAACCTGTTATGGTGTGATCTAGCCGTAGATCAGTGTTCATCTTTTGTCAAGCATCTCCTGTAGATTACTTTCATATGCTTTGTTGCTATGTTGGGGTGCTGTAGCATAGTTACTTGATGTATTCTAAGTGCTATCATGCTGTTAATCGCAGAATCATGTCATTCTTGTTTTGCTTGCCATTTGCAAACCGTGCATCCGTTTCCGATGATCTTTATATCGATTTCGACGAAATCATCTCATCTTTCTAGTGGCATACTTGGTTCGCCAAGTTACTGCCTTGTTCATCCTTTTTCTTCTGGAGCACGCACACTCATCGCATATCATATCTCGCATATCATGCACGTATTGCATCATGTTGCTTGTGCATTTCCCGTGATTGATTGTGGTTCCCATTGCTTGTGTTCTTGCTGTGGGTAGAGCCGGGAGACGAGTTCGTGAACGAGGAACCTGTTGAGTACGCTTACGAGGATCAAGCTTTCGACAACTCTGAGAACCTTGTAGTCAAGATGACCATACCCTCGAAATCACTTCTATCTTTGCTTTGCTAGTTGCTCGTTCTATTGCCATGTTGCGCTACCTACCACTTGCTATATCATGCCTCCCATATTTCCATGTCAAGCCTCTAACCATCCTTTCCTAGCAAACCGTTGTTTGGCTAAGTTACCGCTTTTGCTCAGCCCTTCTTATAGCATTGCTAGTTGCAGGTGAAGTTGAAGTTGGTTCCATGTTGGAACATGGATATTTTGGAATATCACAATATCTCTTATTTAATTAATGCATCTATATATTTGGTAAAGGGTGGAAGGCTCGGCCTTATGCCTGGTGTTTTGTTCCACTTTTACCGCCCTAGTTTCCGTCATACCGGTATTATGTTCCTTGAGTTTGCGTTCCTTACGTGGTTGGGTGATTTATGGGACCCCCTTGATAGTTCGCCTTGAATAAAACTCCTCCAGCAAGGCCCAACCTTGGTTTTACCATTTGCCACCTAAGCCTTTTTCCCTTGGGTTTTCGCGAGCCCGAGGGTCATCTTTTTTTTAAACCCCCGGACCAGTGCTCCTTCGAGTGCTGGCCCAAACTGGGCGATGTCCGGCGCCCCCTGGGAAACCAGGGTCTATGCCAACCCGACGTCTTGCCCATCCGGTGTGCCCTGAGAACGAGATATGTGCAGCTCGTATCGGGATTTGTCGGCACAATCGGGTGGCTTTGCTGGTCTTGTTTTACCATTGTCGAAATGTCTTGTAAACCGGGATTCCGAGACTGATCGGGTCTTCCCGGGAGAAGGTTTATCCTTCGTTGACCGTGAGAGCTTATAATGGGCTAAGTTGGGACACCCCTGCAGGGTATTATCTTTCGAAAGCCGTGCCCGCGGTTATGAGGCAGATGGGAATTTGTTAATGTCAGGTTGTAGAGAACTTGTCACTTGACCCAATTTGAAATACATCAACCGTGTGTGTAGCCGTGATGGTCTCTTCTCGGCGGAGTCCGGGAAGTGAACACGGTTTGAGTTATGCTTGGACGTAAGTAGTTTCAGGATCACTTCTTGATCATTTCTAGCTTCGCGACCGTTGCGTTGCCTCTCTTCTCGCTCTCATTTGCATATGTTAGCCACCATATATGCTTAGTGCCTGCTGCAGCTCCACCTCATTATACCATCCTGTCCTACAAACTTAAATAGTCTTGATCTCGCGGGTGTGAGATTGCTGAGTCCTCGTGACTCACAGATTCTACTGAAACAGTTGCAGGTGCCGACGGTGCCAGTGCAGATGATGCAACCGAGCTCAAGTGGGTGTTCAATGAGGAACGTGGTCGTTACTATGTTTCTTTTCCTGATGATCAGTAGTGGAGCCCAGTTGGGACGATCGGGGATCTAGCAGTTGGGGTTATCTTATTTTCATTTGGATTTGACCGTAGTCGGTCTATGTGTGGATTTTGGATGATGTATGAATTATATTCATGTATTGTCTGAAGTGGCGACTGTAAGCCAACTCTCGTTATCCCATTCTTGTTCATTACATGGGATTGTGTGAAGATGACCCTTCTTGCAACAAAACCACAAAGCGGTTATGCCTCTAAGTCGTGCCTCGACACGTCGGAGATATAGCCGCATCGTGGGCGTTACAAGTTGGTAATCAGAGCCATCCCCGACTTAGGAGCCCCCTGCTTGATCGAATCGCTGGCGTTGTTGAGTCTAGAACAAAAATGTTTTGAGTCTTAGGATTATATATATCGGAGAGTAGGATTCTTTTTACTCCTCAGTCCCTTCGTCGCTCTGGTGAGGCCTCCTGACGTAGAAGTTTTGAGTCTTCTCTCCTCAAATTTCACGAAATTTTTTTTAGGATCATGCGGGTATCTTGGAATCGTTCCGATGGTTTTGTGATGAGAACATTGTTCTTGGTTTCTCCTGACATTTAGGGGTTGTGGCAGTGTCCCGAGGAGTTGAGCTCCGTGGTGTTGTCGTCACAATTTTATCGTTGCAGTTCTAGAATACCTGAGTTTCGCCGACATCGAAAATCTCTTTTATGCAGTTGTTGGTGAGATCACCTCGATGCCACCCAGTACTGGGGCGGGAGTTCGTGAGTAGTGCCATAACTCGTATAACGGATGCTTTTCGAAGGTTGAGGTACACAATTTTCGAAGGTTTCTTGGTTATGTGTTGACGGATGGATACAGCTGGATCTAGGGATTGCTAGTTTGGGTGATATATTTTGTGTCCCCTGTATCCCCAACACCAGATTGCATAACCAGAAAGTTTCGGGAGTTTATAGGTGGGATTCAAGTAGCTCTTAGCATTTCTTCCCGCAGATATTTGGTTTGTGATTGGGTAATCCTTACCACTTATTTGTTCCACTCGTACCTTTTTATTTTATTCATCAATCCTTTTATCAAGTGGCTTCTGACCTTAATGGAAGTGTGATGATTTACTATGGAATTCATTCGTTCATCCTTGTTCGAATGTTTATTGTGAAGACTATATGTTGCATTTTCTATCCGTTGATTCAATTTGTCTATTTGTCTATCAAGATGGTAACGGATGTCACCCTCTTCAGGATGGCTCCGCCAACGCGTCAGAATCCGGAACGCAATGAAGGGAGTCAGGCGAACCCTCCGCCACCACCTTCGCCTCCGGAGGCATGGCAAGCTATCATGGCAGCCACCAAAGCCAATGCTCAGATGATTTTGCAACTCTTGCAAGAACGCACCCAAGGGCAAAGCAATCAAGGAAATCAAGGCCAAGGCAACAATCAGATTCACTTCGCTACCCTCAACCAGTTCCTCGCAAATTAGCCCAAGTCTTTCAGCTGCTGTGCCGAGGCCACAGATGCCGATGATTGGCTCGTGGACATCAACAAGCATTTTGAATGTAGCAATGTCAGGCCTGAGGACTTTGTCAAGTTCGCTTCTTTTCAACTCAAGGATCAAGCTGCCGAGTGGTATCAACAATACAAAGATTCCAAAGGAGGTCGTGTGATTACCTGGGATGATTTCCGTCGAGACTTCAAAGCTCACCACATTCCACAAAGTGTTGTTGAGAGCAAGCGTGAGGAGTTCCGCAATCTCAAGCAAGGCAGCATGTCCCTGTGTCAATACAATACTCAGTTTCAGAAACTCGCTCGCTTCGCTAAGCAAGACGTTCCTGATGAAAAGAGCATGATCTATCAATTCAGAGGTGGCCTTAGAGAAGATCTGCAATTACCTCTCGTGCTTTTTGAGCCGACCAAGTATGATGATTTCTACAATATGGCACTGAAGCAAGAGGCTGCTCAGCTCAAGTGTGAGGCTTCTAAGAAGAGAGTCAGGGACGCAGTTCAGTCTTCTTCTTCCTCACTAGTGGCTGCTAAGCAACAGAAGTTCTGGTTGCCTCCTCCTCCTCCGTTTCGTCAGCCGTTCCAGTAGAAGAACAAAGGTGGCCATGGATCTTCCCACTCATCCAACCCTGGCTATCAGAACAAGTCTCAGAATCAAGCTCCAAAGTCGAATGCTCCTTATCATCGTCCACTCTCAGAGGTAACTTGCAACAAGTGTCAGCAGAAAGGTCACTATGCTAACAAGTGCTTCAACCAAAGGCGCCTTCCGCCTCCTCCTCCTGTGAGATCTTCCAGCAATGCAGTGGTCAAGCATAATCCCAAGTCTGCAAAGGTGAACATGATGAATGCAGCTCAGGCGGAGGAATCTAATGATGTGATAATGGGTAATCTCTCAGTCAATGACATTCCTGCAAAAGTTTTATTTGATACTAGTGCATCTATTTCTTTCATATCAAGACCTTTTGCATCCATGAACAATTTGCATACTGTCGATCTGTCTAAGCCGATAGCGGTTTCCTCTCCGAGCTTGTTCATGAATACCAAAATGATGGCTCCGGATGTTTCTATCAAGATGGGCGATTATAAATTTCTGTCTTCTCCAATTGTCCTTGGTGACTCGGATATTGATCTTATTCTCGGGATGGACTGGCTTTCTAAGCATAAGGCTCAACTTGATTGTGCTGCCAGGGAAATTCAATTGACACACTCTTCTGAGGATGTGATTATCTATGCCGTTCGTGATGAAACCATTCGGTTTCTCTCAATGAGAAGGGCGAGTTGAATGCCATCTCTCAAATTCCAGTCGTTTGTGAGTACCAAGATGTCTTTCCAGAAGGGCTTCCGGGTATGCCTCCACACCGGCCAGTTGAGTTCGTTATCGATCTTGAGCCTGGCACTGAACCCGTTTGCAAGCGTCCTTACAAGCTTGGACCCAAAGAGCTGAAGGAATTGAAGAAACAGCTCGATGAACAAGAGCGTCTGGGTTTGATCAGACCGAGTTCATCTCCATGGGGTTGTGGTGTTCTTTTTGTCCAGAAGAAGGATGGCACGGACCGACTTTGTGTCGACTGCCGTCCATTTAACAAGAAGACAATCAAGAACAAGTATCCACTTCCCAACATCAATGAGTTATTCGAGCAACTTAAAGGTGCTAAAGTATTATCCAAGCTTGACCTTCGTATGGGTTATCATCAGATTCGCATTCGTGAAGAAGATATTCCCAAGGCAGCATTCAGAACAAGTTTTGGTTCTTATGAATATACTATCATGTCTTTCGGCCTTGTCAATGCTCCTCCAACATTCTCTCGGATGATGAACTTCATCTTCAACCCCTATACCAATGAATTCGTCCTGGTGTATCTCGATGATATCTTGGTCTTCTCCAAGAATAAGAAGGATCATGCCAAACATTTGCGATTAGTGCTCGACAACCTCAGAGAGTATCAATTCTATGCGAAGTTTTCAAAATGTGAGTTTTGGCTCGATGAAGTTCTTTACCTTGGTCATATCATCTCTGCCAAGGGCATCGCTATTAATCCCGAGAAGGTGTCTGCAATTGTGAATTGGGAACCTCCTCAGAATGTCAAGCAGCTCCGCAGTTTCCTTGGTCTTGCAAGCTATTGCTGAAGATTCGTTGAGATTTTCTCTAAGATTGCAAAGCCTCTTTCCAACCTCCTCCAGAAGCACGTGAAGTATGTTTGGACTCCTGAGTGTGACGTTGCTTTCAACACTCTCAAAGAGAAACTCGTCACAGCTCCTGTCTTAACTCCTCCTGACGAATCCAAGCCATTCGAAGTTTTCTGTGATGCATCTCTTCAAGGTCTCGGTGCTGTGTTAATGCAAGAGAAGAAAGTTGTGGCCTATACCTCTCATCAGTTGAAGCCCAACAAAAAGAACTACCCCACTCATGATCTTGAGTTGGTGGCCGTTGTCCATGCATTAATAACATGGAGACATCTCTTGTTGGGAAGAAAAGTGGACATATTCACCGATCACAAGAGTCTCAAGTACATCTTCACTCAGCCCAACCTCAACCTCAGGCAAACTCGATGGGTCGAAATGATTCAAGAGTACAATCCGAGTATTGAGTATACTCCAGGCAAGGCCAATGTCATTGCAGATGCTTTGAGTAGGAAGGCTTATTGCAACAGCTTAATTCTCAAGCCATTTCAACCGGATCTTTGTGAAGCTTTCCGCAAGCTGAATCTCCATGTTGTTCCTCAAGGTTTTCTTGCCAACCTCATAGTCTCTCCTACTTTGGAAGATCAAATTCGTGAGGCACAACTCCTGGATACCATGGTGAAGAAGGTGAAACGTGGTATCGACAAGGGTCTTTCCAAATACAAGTGCTATCACATTGATGACAGAGACACTTTATTCTTCGAGGACCGGCTCATGGTTCCTAAAGGTGATCTAAGGAAAGTCATTATGAACGAGGCGCACAATTCTCTTCTTTCCATTCATCCTGGAAGTACGAAGATGTACCATGACCTCAAGCAGTCGTATTGGTGGACTCGAATGAAGCGAGAAATCACCCAATTCGTGAATGAATGTGATGTCTGTCGAAGGGTGAAAGCAGAACACCAACGACCAGCTGGTCTCCTCCAACCTCTTGCTATCCCAGAATGGAAGTTTGATCCTATCGAAATGGACTTTGTGACTGGATTTCCCAAGTCCAAGCGCAAAAATGATGCTATCTTCGTTGTCATTGACAAGCTTACTAAAGTGGCTCATTTCCTTCCAATCAAAGAATCTATCACAGCAGCTCAGTTGGCGGAGCTATACACCTCCAGGATTGTCTCCTTGCACGGCATTCCACAATTGATTTCTTCAGATCGTGGAAGCATCTTCACTTCTAAGTTCTGGGACTCCTTCCAGAAGGCCATGGGCACCAACATTCACTTCAGCACAACTTTCCATCCTCAAACTAGTGGCCAAGTCGAGCGAGTCAATCAAATCCTTGAAGATATGCTCAGGGCTTGTGTCATTTCTTTTGGCATGAAGTGGGAAGATTGTCTTCCATATGCCGAATTCTCCTACAACAACAGCTTTCAAGCGAGTTCGGGCAAGGCCCCATTCGAGATTCTATATGGCAGAAAGTGCCGTACTCCTCTCAATTGGTCAGAGACTGGTGAACGTCAACTTCTTGGCAATGACTTAATCACAGAGGCTGAAGAAATGTGTAAAGTCATCCGTGAAAATCTCAAAGCTGCGCAATCGCGCCAGAAGAGTTACTATGATAGTAAGCATCGTGACTTGGCTTTCGAGATCGGAGACCATGTCTACCTCCACGTCTCTCCAATGAAAGGAACTCGTCGCTTCAGTATCAAAGGGAAGATTGCCCCTAGATACATGGGTCCTTTCAAGATCATTGGCAAAAGAGGCGACCTCGCCTATCAACTTGAGCTTCCCTCCAACTTCGCGAACGTGCACGATGTGTTCCACGTGTCACAGCTTCGCAAGTGCTTCAAGACTCCTGAGCACACCATCAATTTCGAAGAGATTGACCTCCAAGAAGATTTGTCTTATCCTTAGCACCCCGTTGCTATTCTTGAAGAAACCGAGCGCAAGACTCGCAACAAGTCAATCAAATTCCTGAAAGTGAAGTGATCGCACCATTCCGACCGAGAAGCCACCTGGGAACGCGAGGATTACCTCCATTCCGAATATCCGGAGTTCTTTCGGTCCTAGATCTTGGGATGAGATCCTCTCCTAGTGGTGGAGTGTTGTAACACCCCGGATGTAACTTTCCATATTTGTAACTCCAACTCTTGCCATTTTCGGCTATGTGTTATGATATTCCCTTTGTGGTCGGGTTTTGTTTTCGTTTTGCATTTTGTTCATGTCATGCATCTCATATCATGTCATCATGTGCATCTCATTTGCATACGTGTTCGTCTCATGCATCCGAGCATTTTCCCCGTTGTCCGTTTTGCAATCCGACACTCCCACATGCACCGGCGCACCCCTCTTGTTTCTTTTCGTGAGCAGGTGTTAAACGTTCTCGGAATGGACCGAGGTTTGTCAAATGGCCTTGGTATACCACCGGTAGACCACCTGTCAAGTTTCGTTCCATTTGGAGGTCGTTTGATGCTCCAACGGTTAACCGGGTAACCGCAAAGTCCTTTTGTGTGTTGCAGCAAAACCCCTCTCCAAACAGTCCAATAACCCCTCTAAGTCCCTTCCATGCTCTCGGTCGTTCGATCACGATCGTGTTGGCGAAAACCGTGCCTCTTTGGACTCTCCTAGCTCCCTATGCCTATATAAACACCTTCCCCCTCCGAAATCCGGGTCCAAACCCTAAAAAATCGCCCTCCGCCGCCACCGGACACGTCCGCCGCCGCCGGACGCTCCAGTCGCCGCCGCCCGCAGCCAATCTCCGCGCGCCACATGGCACGCTGCCGCGCCCGCGCCGCCGGCCCGCGAGGC
>NC_057796.1:157986432-158046913 GCF_018294505.1 Triticum aestivum | reverse complement strand
GGCCGCCCGCGCCGGCGACCGCGCCCCGTCTCCCCGAGCCCGACGCCGCCGCCCGCGCCTCCGCCTCCCTCTCCGGCCGCCGCCATCTCCCTCCTCTCCACTCCGGTCGCCGCCTCCTCTTCTTCTCCGGCGAGCCGCCGCGCGCCCGAGCCGCGCCGAACCCTAGATTGGTCGAGGTTGACTTCTCCCCTCCCCCAAGATTCTCCAAGTCCCGTATATTTTACTTTATGTTGCTCTGTTCATCATGGCATATCTCATTTCATACTGCTCGGTTTCATGCGTGTGATATATCGAAATGTTCGTCACGAGATGCTCTTCATGTTGTTCCATTGTGCCATGCTCGTTTGAGTTCATCTTGATGCCCAAATGTCTGGTGCAAGAGTGCTATATGTTGTTTACTGCCGTTACTTATCAGAACTTGGTGTTTTGTTATTTTTGTTGCATTTGATGTGTGCATCTTATGGGCATGAGCTCTACGAGTGTTTTGATCTATGCCATGCCATATTTACAGAGGTGTATGCTATTTACAAGCATGCAAACTAGGCTTCGTGATGTTTCTGTTTTCAGGGACATAGAATTTTGCCAAGTCTGTGACTGCTGTTATTTTGTTGCTATGTATCCATGTGGCTACAGAGAGATCCATGCTTATTTTGAGTATGTTCAGTAAGGATGTTTTGTAGATATAGTTGTGATTTATCCATCCATGCCCCTGTTTGCAATTATCGAGTGCCATAGCATGTCTGAATCTTGCTCTACTTTTGCTATAAAATGTTCCTGGCAGATTGTTTACATGTTATTCTATTTTGCGAAGGTTGTTGTAGTTGATCCATACATGCTATGAACTTGCTCTTGCCATGGTTTGCTTCATAAACAAGCCATCTTGCTGTAGGTATGCTTCTTTTGTCACGCATTTCTTTGTGGTGAGTGGATCAAGCTCACCAATATGCCTTCATAATGCTGTTACTGCCATGCTCTGTTTTCTGCTAAGTCTGAAACTTGTTAACGAAACTTGCTATGTTTACATATATGTATGTATTTTTGGCTCATAGTCAGTAAGGTACTTTTGTTCTATGCATTTAGTAGATTCATGCCATACCTTGTTTTGCTATGTTAAGTTCCTGTAGCATGTTGATTGCTTGCTCTGAACATGGCTACCTGATGCTGTTTCAGCCATGTCCAGTAATTTCACCAAGTCTGTGATCCTGTTATCTTTTGCACTTTTGCCATGCTTGTTTGAACCTGTTATGGTGTGATCTAGCCGTAGATCAGCTTTCATCTTTTGTCAAGCATCTCCTGTAGATTACTGTCATATGCTTTGTTGCTATGTTGGGGTGCTGTAGCATAGTTACTTGATGTATTCTAAGTGCTATCATGTTGTTAATGGCAGAATCATGTCATTCTTGTTTTGCTTGCCATTTGCAAACCGTGCATCCGTTTCCGGTGATCTTTATATCGATTTCGACCGAAATCATCTCATCTTTCCAGTGGCATACTTGGTTCGCCAAGTTACTGCCTTGTTCATCCTTTTTCTTCCGGAGCATGCATACTCATCGCATATCATATCTCGCATATCATGCATGTATTGCATCATGTTGCTTGTGCATTTCCCGTGATTGATTGTGGTTCCCATTGCTTGTGTTCTTGCTGTGGGTAGAGCCGGGAGACGAGTTCGTGAACGAGGAACCTGTTGAGTACGCTTACGAGGATCATGCTTTCGACAACTCTGAGAACCTTGCAGTCAAGATGACCATATACTCGAAATCACTTCTATCTTTGCTTTGCTAGTTGCTCGTTCTATTGCCATGCTGCGCTACCTACCACTTGCTATATCATGCCTCCCATATTGCCATGTCAAGCCTCTAACCATCCTTTCCTAGCAAACCGTTGTTTGGCTAAGTTACAGCTTTTGCTCAGCCCTTATTATAGCGTTGCTAGTTGCAGGTGAAGTTGAAGTTCCATGTTGGAACATGGATATTTTGGAATATCACAATATCTCTTATTTAATTAATGCATCTATATATTTGGTAAAGGGTGGAAGGCTCGGCCTTATGCCTGGTGTTTTGTTCCACTTTAGCCGCCCTAGTTTCCGTCATACCGGTATTATGTTCCTTGAGTTTGCGTTCCTTACGCAGTTGGGTGATTTATGGGACCCCCTTGACAGTTCGCCTTGAATAAAACTCCTCCAGCAAGGCCCAAACATGGTTTTACCATTTGCCACCTAAGCCTTTTTCCCTTGGGTTTTCGCGAGCCCGAGGGTCATCTTATATTTAAACCCCCGGACCAGTGCTCCTTCGAGTGCTGGCCCAAACTGGGCGATGTCCAGCGCCCCCTGGGCAACCAGGGTCTATGCCAACCCGACGTCTTGCCCATCCGGTGTGCCCTGAGAACAAGATATGTGCAGCTCCTATCAGGATTTCTCGGCACATTCGGGTGGCTTTGCTGGTCTTGTTTTACCACTGTCGAATTGTCTTGTAAACCGGGATTCCGAGACTGATCGGGTCTTCCTGGGAGAAGGTTTATCCTTCGTTGACTGTGAGAGCTTATAATGGGCTAAGTTGGGACACCCCTGCAGGGTATTATCTTTCGAAAGCCGTGCCCGCGGTTATGAGGCAGATGGTAATTTGTTAATGTCAGGTTGTAGAGAACTTGTCACTTGACCCAATTTAAAATACATCAACCGTGTGTGTAGCCATGATGGTCTCTTCTCGGCGGAGTCCGGGAAGTGAACATGGTTTGAGTTATGCTTGGACGTAAGTAGTTTCAGGATCACTTCTTGATCATTTCTAGCTTCGCGACCGTTGCGTTGCCTCTCTTCTCGCTCTCATTTGCGTATGTTAGCCACCATATATGCTTAGTGCCTGCTGCAGCTCCACCTCATTATACCATCCTTTCCTACAAGCTTAAATAGTCTTGATCTCACGGGTGTGAGATTGCTGAGTCCTCGTGACTCACAGATTCTACCAAAACATTTGCAGGTGCCGACGATGCCAGTGCAGATTATGCAACCGAGCTCAAGTGGGAGTTCGACGAGGAACGTGGTCGTTACTATGTTTCTTTTCCTGATGATCAGTAGTGGAGCCCAGTTGGGACGATCGGGGATCTAGCAATTGGGGTTATCTTATTTTCATTTGGATTTGACCGTAGTCGGTCTATGTGTGGATTTTGGATGATGTATGAATTATATTCATGTATTGTGTGAAGTGGTGACTGTAAGCCAACTCTCGTTATCCCATTCTTGTTCATTACATGGGATTGTGTGAAGATGACCCTTCTTGCGACAAAACCACAAAGCGGTTATGCCTCTAAGTCGTGCCTCGACACGTCGGAGATATAGCCGCATCGTGGGCGTTACAGAGGCGCAGTGTCACTGGTGTGTACCAGCGCTGCGTGGAGCCGGAGAAAGGCCAAGCAATCCTCAAGGATATCCACCAAGGCGAGTGTGGTCACCACGCGGCTTCAAGATCACTTGTTGCCAAAGCTTTCCACCATGGTTTTTTCTGGCCGACTGCTCTGGAAGATGCCAAAGATTTGGTGCAAAAATGTAAAGGGTGCCAGAAGTTCCGCTCCAAGCCACACTTGTCGGCTTCTGCACTCAAGACTATCCCCATTGCCTGGCCTTGTGCCATCTGGGGGCTGGACATGGTGGGACCATTCAAGACAGCACGCGGCGGCATGACTCATTTGCTTGTCGCCGTGGACAAATTCACCAAGTGGATAGAAGCAAAGCCAATCAAGAAGTTGAATGGTCCGACTGTTGTGACTTTCATCGCTGACATCACCATTCGGTATGGCATACCACACAGCACCATCACCGACAACGACACAAACTTTGCCAAAGGCGCCTTGGCCTGTTTCTGCGCGACGCAGGGCATCTGAATGGACTTAGCGTCTGATGCCCATCCGCAGTCAAACGGCCAGGTGGAGCAAGCAAACGACCTCATTTTGTCCAGCATCAAGCCCCGGCTGGTCGAGCCTCTAGAGCGTTCTGCCGGCTGTTGGCTCGATGAGCTGCCGGCCGTCCTCTAGAGCCTACGCACAACTCCGAACAAGTCAACCGGCTTCACGCCTTTCTTCCTCGTCTACGGTGCCGAAGCCGTCATCCCGACGGACATAGAATTCGACTCCCCTCGAGTCACCATGTACACCGAAGAGGAGGCAAAAGAGGCACAAGAAGACGACGTCGATCTGCTGGAAGAGGGCCGGCTGTTGGCACTCAGCCGGTCCACCATCTACCGGCAGAGTCTACGCCGATGTTACAACCGGAAGGTCAAGCCAAGATCCTTCCAAGAGGGAGACCTTGTGCTCCGGCTGATCCAGCGAACAGCCGGCCAGCACAAGCGCTCGTCACCTTGGGAAGGCCCCTTCATCATCAGCAAAGTTCTGGGCAACGACTCCTACTACCTGATCGATGCTCAGAAGCCCAGAGCACGCAAAAGAGATGACTCCGGCAAGGAGACAGAGCGGCCATGGAATGCAAATCTCCTTCGAAGATTTTACAGTTGATGCAGTATGTACCACGCTACCTTTTGTATTAAGTACGAAGACTCCGAGTCCCCCGAGAAGAGCTCGGGGACTACCCCCTTTTATCTATATGATAAGTGTTATGCCTATGAATGTGCTATTTCATTATTCCGCCTGGCACCAGGTTCGACCAGTCGTCCAGGGGGCTCGCCGCCTTGTGCTATGTAGTGCTTCCAGCAGTCAGACAAGTAGTGTGTTGGCACCTAAACCTTCTCCTGCCAGAAGCCGCAGCTCGCAGAGCGACTGCCCGGTGGGCAGGAGTCAAAGACAGATAAAGGGTGTCCACATGAAAAATGGCTAAGTACCAAAAAGCATGTACATAGCTCAAGCCGGCTTCCCGACTCACCGACCGGCTGCTCAGCAGCCGGCCGGCCGGCTTCTACTTAATTTGCTAGCGCTCTAGTCGGCTAAGTACTTGCCCTCCCAAAAGTAGCTAAGTACTTGACCTAGCCACAGTCCGCAGAGCGGCTGTCTGGCTGGCAAGATGGCAGCTAAGGGAGGGCGGCAAAGGAAAAAAGCCAAGGAGCAGAAAGCAAGGAAAGTCAGAACGCGGCGAAAGCAGAGATTGTGCGGAAGAATATTTACATGTCAAAATGCCCATTGGCCAGCATTCAACAGAGGTTGAAATACACCCCGCGGGTGGAATTGTGCAAGTTTAACAAAGTTGTCGAGACTGATAAGCAGGAAAAATAAAAGTCGACGGCCTAGGGAGCAGTAGAGGGGTCCGGCTGGGTGGCGGAGTCGGTGGTGCCGGTTGGTGGAGTGGATGGCTGGTCAGCCTCCGCTTGGTCGCCTCCAGCAGTAGTCGGCGCGCTCGAGCGCGGCTCGTTGTTCGAGGCATGATCAAGCTAAGGCTGGCCGTCCACTCCGACCTCTGGCGCATCTTCTCCGCTTTCCTCATCCTCCTTGCCTTCTCCCTCGTCGCTGGAGTCGATCACCTCGGCCGAGTCCTCATCGTCCTCCGGGTACAACCCAAACCACTCCGGTGGCGCCTCAGCACCATTCTTAGCCAGCCCAGGGATGAAGATGCTGGTGTTGATGTACTCGGCTATCGCCGCCGCCCATTTGACAAGGTCACGCTCCACCGCCACCAGCTCTTCCTGGGCCTGCTGCCGAAACGTGGTCAACTGGGCTAGATTTAGCCGAGGGTACCACGCCTTAACGAACTCCAAGGCCCGGCGCGCTCCAGCCCGGGCCGAGGAACCCTTTCAAGCCTCGAGACGGCCGGCCGCCACCTCCAGCCAGTCGGCAGTCCGACTGGGAGTGCGTAGAGCCGGCATGTCTGGCCACAGTGCAGAGATCGCCTGGGCCCCGACACGCTGAAGATGACGCAACATCCGATGAGCCGGATGAAGGCGGGCCTGGATGCTGAGGAGCTGTTCGCTAAGGGACCGGGGGGCGTTGGCGGCGATCTGAGCACCTTCCGCCCTCCGCTCTTCACGATAAGCCTCAATGGCCTGGTTGGCGGCGCCAGAGTGGCCAGCAAAGAAGTCTGCTCGGGCAGAAAGCAAAGAAGCCAGAAGTCATAAGCTAGAAGCCGGCCCGATCAGAAGCCGGCAGCTCAAAGAAAGAAAAAAGAAGAAATCTTACCATCAACAATATCTTCAATCCTACCGAAGCCGGCAGTCAGCAACGCCTCCTTGTCGGCCCAGGCAGAGCGTTCGGTCTCGAACTCGGCGAGGAGATTGGACTCTTTCACCTCCGCCTCCTTCTGAGCCTTCTGGAGAAGCTCCGCCTGCTCCGCCAATTGCGTGGCCAGCCAGTCACGCTCCTGGGCCAGCTTGCTGCACTCTGCCTCCTTGGCACGCAATGTGGTGTTGGCTTCACCGAGCTACTGCTGCAAGATGGTGTTGGCCTCTGCAAAAGTAGAGGAAAAAAAGACGTCAACAATCAACAAGGAAGAAGTGCAGTTGCCGGGGAGATCCGGCCCGACTACTCAGCAGTCGGCCTGAATCTCGGGGACTACAGCCTGCGGGTGCGCTGTCGTGCCCCCATAGAGAAAGAAGTTATCAACAATCAGTAATGAAGAAATGCAGTTACCGGAGAGATCTGGCCCGACTACTCAGCAGTCGGCCCGAATCTCGGGGACTACAGCCCGCGGGTGCGCCAGCGTGCCCCCGTAGAGAAAGGAAACGAAGACTTACTCCGGCTTTCCTACAAGTCGGCAGTCTGTTGGTCCAGCTCTCGGACATTAGAGTTGAAGGTGACCGCGTGAAGGTTATGATAATCCTATAATGAGGATATTAGACGAAGTTAGCACTCGGAGCTTGCAAATTAAAGTTCCGAGCCGACTGCTCAGCAGCCAGCCCGAACTCGGGGGCTACACCCCGTGGGTGCACTGGCGCGCCCCCACAGAGAAGTACAAGAATCAAAGACATAGAAGTAAGAAACATACCCGAATGCCCGCTCGCGAATCTAAGAACGCCTTGTTGCAATGCTTGAGAGCGTCGGCCTCAGCTCGGAGCTTGGCCTGGACGTCTAGGACTGCCTTGTTTAAGGCTCCCGTCCTGCCTTCCCGCACCCAGTCAGCGGGCGCGGCGCTGGTCGCTTCGGCATCTGGGGCTGTTGAGCTCGTGGCGCCGGCTTCCAGCCATCGTGGCGCTGAAGTCGCCTTCGCGAGACGATGGCATGTTGGTGTGCGGGCCTCAGGAATCGGGCCCGTCACCACCCCGTTTCCGACTGGTGGCGCTGGCGGGGCAGCTGGCTGCTTGTCTCGCGCCCCTTCAGATGGCAGGGGCGGGGGAACGTCCACGTCCGACATGACGACATCGCCGCCTTCCCTCTCCATGATCGGGTGCTCATCACCGGCTCCCCCAGTCGGCGCCGTGAACTCTGGTGGAGGCGGTGCGAAGTTCAAGGGAACGACGAATAGCGGCTCCTGGCGGCGCGCGGCTTCTTCAAGCCGCTTCTTCGCTGCGGCATCAGCCTCACCCTCCGCCAGCTTCTTCAGCGCGGCGGCCTCCACCTTGTCCGCCTCCGCCTGCTCCAGGTGGGCGGCTTCCTGCTCCTCGCGCGTTTCGTTCTTGCGCCTCCCGGAGGTCGGCCGCAGGGTCGATTCGCCGGGTGGTGGTGGAGGTCTCCGCCGACCCAATGACGGAGGTGGCGGCCGACTTCTCAAGAGAGAGCGGGGCCCTAAGTCAAGGAAAATAAAGCAAGGAAGCTTAGACAGAATCAACAAGAAAGGAAAAGCATAAGAAAAAGATATTTACGCCGACACCATGGGAGGCGCCTTCGGGAGCTTTTGAAACTTGGCCGCCTTCGCGGCGGGCTCCTTCCGCCTGGTCGCTGCGGTTGGGTTCTTGGTCTTCTTCGGCGCGCTGCCAAACAAGACGACACCCTATTTACGCTTACACGTGCCGCTTCGAGCAGTCGGCTCGTCGGAGGGGCCCACGTCCGCCTTGCCGGCGCCTCGCGCAGGGTGCGGCACGTCCTCCTCATCGACATCGTCAGGCCAAGTCTCTATGCCGCCTCCTTCTTCGGAGCCACCTGCTATGTCACCGCCGCCTATGGCATCGTCCTCCAGGGCGGCCGCCCCCAAGTCGGGGTCGTCCACGTCGCTCACCTCCCGGTCCGGCTGGTAGTTTCCACCGGCCCCACGATGGCGACCGTCGCTGAAGACATATAGATCTGCGTCCAAAAGATCGACTGTTCAGGACCAAGATCAAGACCAAGACAAGTACTAAATAGAAATAATTGAAGAACTTATAGCAGGCGGCGGGTTGGCACAGGAGTATGGCCGCTTGCTGAACCGCCAAGACCCTCCGACAGCTTGAGGTCGGAGATCTCGTTCACCATCCGGGCCACCTCGGCAATCGGCATGTCCCTCGTGCACATCCGGCTTGGGTCGCAGTGCCCGCTCATCCGACAGATCAGATGAGGCCGGCCTTGGAGCGGGAGAACCCGGCGCTCGACAAAGGCGACCTGCAGGTCGGATGCCTTGAGGCCCTCCGCCTCCGTCATCACCCGGAGCCGGTTGACGGCGGCGGTGGCGTCGGTCGATATGGGCTTCGGCTTGTAGCCCCAGTTGGCCCGTGGCTCAGCCGGAGGGCCGGCTTCGTAGGGCGGCAAGTTGATGAAGTCCATTGTCGGGTCAACGTTCTCCATGTAGAAATATGATTTCTGCCACAGTTTCACCGACTGTGACAGCTTGATGGCGGGGAAGGCGTTCTTCACCGACGGCCGGCGCACCGCGACGAAGGCACCACACTGGGCCGCCTTCTCCCTGGCGGAGGTGCCCAGTTTGGTGTAGAAGAAGGCTCCCCACAACTCGATGGTGGGGAGGATGCCGAGGTAGCCCTCGCACGTCATGACGAAGGCGGACAGCAGCGTCACGGTGTTCGGCGTCAAGTGATGCGGCTGAAGATGATAGAACTCCATGCAGGAGCAGAAGAATCCGCTCGCCGGCTGGCCGAAGCCACGAAGGAAGTGCGAGCGGAAGATGACCCGCTCGCCTCCTTGTGGCACCGGCGAGATTTCCTTCTCCGGCGGCACGCGCACCTTGATGAAGCCCGCACCGGGCAGTCGACGTGTGGCCTAGAGGAAGGTGAGGTGGTCGTCGATCACCACCGAGCCATCCCAGTCCCCTCCCTTCTCGCGCACCATGGAGGCCAAGCGGGATCGAGCAAGAAGCTTGGGGCGAAGGAGCCTAACGGCGGCCAGCTGCGGCGGCGCCTCGGCGGGCACGGAGGTGCGGCAGCAGCAAGGGGAGGAAGAAGATGAAAATGGCGAAGGGAGGGGAGGGCACGCGTGTTCCGCCGCTCCCCCTCCTCCCCCTACTTATAGCCCTTGGGCTACGAAGCCGAGGGGGCGGGGCGTGGGATCGTGGGATTAACGGCGCTCATGACCCCGCGATTATTGCGCGAGTTACTGCTGCAGTAACTCCGCGCGGAATCGCAATCGTTTGCCTCGGCCGCAGCGGATCCGCTCGCGCGCCGAGGCCCGGTAGTGGCGGGCCCAGCCTACTATCGCGTCCTATCGCGCGTGTGGGCTGGTAGGCTGGCTCGGCTGGCTGACGCCGTGTGGCATGCTTGCAGCGAGCGGCGGCCTAGAGGCTTAGCAAGCACGCCACCTGGTTCCCGCCTTGACGTTTCGAAATTATCAGACGAGCCTACCTGGTCATGGCGGACCAGGCATTTAGCAAGAGCACTCGGAGAAGGAAACTGCTGAGGCTTCTCAATTATCAGCCGCGACGCCTCACCAGCTTCGGGGACTACTGTCGGAGTAATGGGCCACGGGTAGCCTAACCCGAGTCCCTGAGCATTTCAAGACATTTGGGCCGGCTGCGTCCCTCAAGCATCCAGAATGAAGCGCCGCCTTCTGGTGGCCGGCTGGCTCAAGCGGCTGGCTGCCAGAAGACGACCAAGCACCAGAAGATAGCACCAAGATGGGCCGACTCCTAGCAGGCAGCCTCCAGAGAGGCCGGCTCCTAGCAGGCGGCCCACGACACCCTCAGAGTCTGCGCCCCCCCCCCATTATCCAGGGCTTGGCATGGCCACAGTGCCCCGTACAGGCGGAGATCTCCGCACGGCGCAGCACTGTTGCCACTCCATCCTTGACATCACCCTTGTCAGGCGGAGCCCTGTTCCCACGACGGCCTGTCGGTACGGCCTGCGGGCGACGGGCCCTACCAGGCAGCGAGAGCCCGGAAGGCAGCATAGCCTAACCAGTCGGACCCAAGGGAGGCCGGCCTCTAGCAGGCGGCCTGTCCTCCCTCGAGGTCCGTGCGCCATTAACCAGACGAGACACGGTGTGGCTACAGTGATCTCCCACCAGACGGCGGGACTGTAGCCACGCCCCTCCCCGACCAAGTATGTGTCATTAACATTGCGGCTACAGTAACCAGCCACCGACCAGACCCGCAAGCGGCGGAGGAAGCCTGTCGGCTGCGTACCAGACCAGTCGGCGGGGCCCACTAGGCCGCGGGCCCCAGCAGCCGTTGGAGAAGCCGGCGACCAGAGACACTGATAGCCGGGTCCTACGCTCGGCCAGATTACCATTGTACCCCTTGGGGGTAGGCCTATATAAACCCCCCAGGGCACCCATACAAAGGGTTCCCAACCTGTTAGAATTAGACTCATACATAGAGAGAGGGGAGAGCTAGCCCTGCTTTCTCCTACCTCTAGCACACAGCTCGAGGAGCACCATTGTACTCACTAGTGCCTTAGTGATCATGCGGAGACCCCGCAGAGCAGGACTAGGGGTGTTATCTCCTAGGAGAGCCCCGAACCTGGGTAAAGTACGCCGGCGTTCGTGCCTACGCCTCATCCCGCTTCCGGGCACCTGCGACGTTCTACTCGCTCCCACCATGATAAGCCATCCCTTGGCATATGTCGCACCCAGCCCCCAACACCGTTGTACGGTAGGGGGAGGTCGACCACACAAACACAACCTTCTCAGTCCGGTAATTCAACTCTCCCCCAAATGTCACTGGCAACATGATGTTTCCCTTAGGATGACTCCTGCCGGGGCTGATTCCTTGAAACATGCCCGTGACCTTGAGCTCTTCCTCTGCTATCTGAAGTTTGCTAATGACTTTTTGGGAAATCAGATTCAACCCAGCCCCGCCAACAACCAACATCTTTGTGACTTTGAGGTTGCGGATCATTGGTGAGACCAACAACGGCAAGCACCCTACCGCGGTGGTGCGGTCAGGGTGGTCCTCTTGTCAAAGATGATGGGCGTGTGTGACCACTTGAGCGGCTTCCAAGAATCTGCCGTTGGCTCTACGGCATTGATCTCATGCGCCCACTGTTTAAGTTGGCGGTGAGAGGAGTGTAGAGATGCACCCCCGTCAATGCACAGGGCGTCAGTGGCCTTCTGGAATTCCTGCTCGCTGGTTTCTCTTCATCCCCTCCATCAGTTTCATTATTTCAATCCTCCTTCTCTTGGCCTCTGGCGGGTTTTCCTTGGTTCCGAGGAGCCTTGCCGGGGTGATTTGCTTCACCGCCTCGGCCCTTCCCGCTAGCGCCATTCTAACCTTTTTCCTTATCACGCTTCTCATACTCAACCCTCTGCTTCTTAGTGAGCTATTCAACCTGATGACATTCCAGGAGATTGTGGCCCTTGGTCTGATGAATCTTGCAGTACAAACCATCACCTTTCCCAGCATTCTCGGCAGCTGGAGCCTCCCGGCAGTCAGTGCACGCGGCAACTTCTTTGCCGGGAGCTTCGGCATTAGTCTTCTTGCCGGTACTAGGCGTGCCCGATCCCTCAACGGTCATCACTGCCTTATCCCTGCGCTTCTTATTCTTCTTCTTCTGACTGGTGGCCTCATCGTCATCCTCTAAGTCGATATCAACGCCATCTTCTTGTCCATGGAGTTTCCTCCTCTCCTCCACCCGATCACACTTGTCCACCAAGATGTAAAGCTCCTTCATAGTCTTGGCAACTGAACGTTCATCTTGGAACGTAACTAAGGTTGCGCACGTTGGACTGGAATGCAGCTATCACAGCTGCCGGGTGGATATGTGGAATGTTTCTCTGGACTCGGCTAAACCTCTGCATGTACTTCCGCAGAGTCTCTCCTTCCTTCTGTGGGAGAAGCTGCAAATCGCTAGGCCGCCCTGGTTCTTGATGGCCGCCCGTGAAGGCATGATGTAGGGTGGAAACCCTAGGGCCAATCTTTCACGATTGGAGCAGATCCTACGAAGAACACGAGGGGAAACATGAGGGGAAAACGAGATAAATCACTCAAACCAACAAGATTCGATTACACATGTGCTAGATCCTCGAAACACAAAGAGATACACAATCCACAATCAACAAGGGACGATATAAGTAGCAAGTTCTTCTCCGTGAGGAGGTCTTAAGGGGGTCTTCCCTTGAGGGGTCTTGAATCCGCTTGGGGATCTTCTCCGAAGAGGTCGTGGACACCAATGGAGAAGTAACCAAGTGGATGAGCAAAGCTCTATCTCTCAAATGAACTAATCCTTTGCTAACCCTAGAAAGAGGGAGGAGGAGTATATATAGTCTAAGTGGGTGAAGGGGTACATGGGCCTCGGCCCTTTACTGTGCGCAGACAGGTGGGGCCGGATGTCCAGGCGTCGGGCCGGATGTCCGGGCCTTCATGAGGAGCCGGATGTTCGGGCAGGGGCCGGATGTCCGGGCTGGCGGGGTCGGTCTTGAAGCTCTCTGGATAGGTAGATTCCGGATTTCCGAGGAGGAGGCCGGATGTCCGGTGGCTTGGGAAGAGCCGGATGTCCGGGCTGACGGGTTCCAACTTCGGGTGTGTTCTGTGATGCGCGCCGGATTTCCAGGCGGGGGCCAAATGTCCGGCCTGGCGTCGGGCCAGATGTCCGGGGCCTGGTTCGGTTGTCCGGGCCCTATAGCTTCGGCTGGACTGCGGGTGTGGCAGATGCTCCAGGGGCCGGATGTTTGGGTCCTGGAGACTTCTCCGGTTCCTTCCGTCGTTCTTATTGATCCATAAACTTGGGGACTTGTTCGTCTTCCCATGCATCTTCGAGAGGGCCTTCTTGGTACTTGATCATGGTCAACATTCCGGACTTAGGTAGTAACGATGTCTCGAGTGGATCATATGGAATATCACTAAGGAAGGAAGTCACCTCGGTCTCAAGAGCTCTAGCTCATGCTCGTGTCATCGTTCCTCTTGGCACTTGATGAGACGATGGTATGTCCATGGGGATGACGATGGGATGCCTCGCATCATCTCCCCCCGTTGGGAAAGATCCAACCTCGGACTGAAATCCTCATCACCATGGTAGGGAGAGAGATCTTTGATGTTGAATATGTCGCTCACGGAGTACTTGTCACATGGGATGTCGATCTTGTAGGCACTGTTGTTGTAGCATTCAAGCACCTTGAAGGGTCCATCGGCTCACAGTAGAAGTTTAGACTTGCGTTCATTGGGGAAGCGGTCCTTGCGAAGGTGTAGCCACACAAGATCTCCAATGTTGAATACCATGGTTTGCTTGTTGATGTTGAGCTTGGTTGCGAGTCGTTGTACTTGGGGCTCGATGGTGTGCCTTGTATCTTCATGCATCTTCTTGAGATAGTTCACTTGGGCACTCGCGTCCATGTTGATGCGCTCTTGTAGTGGTAGAGGGAGAATGTCCAATGGGGACAACGGGTTGAAACCGTAGACGACCTCGAAGGGGGACTTGCCGGTAGTCGAATGTCTTGCATGGTTGTAGGCGTACTCGGCGATGGGTAGACACTCCTCCCACTCCTTGATGTTTTTCTTGATCAACACATGTAGTAGAGTGGAGAGCGTTCGGTTCGCCACCTCCGTTTGGCCGTCGGTTTGAGGATGGTATGCCGAAGAGAACAAGAGCTTGATTCTGAGCTTGGCACATAAGGTCTTCCAAAAGTATCTCAAGAGCTTTACGTCGCGGTCTGAGACAATAGTCTTTGGCATTCTATGGAGGCGCAAGATTTCTCTACAAAAAAGATTTGCAACATGTGAAGCATCGCCTATCTTGTTGCATGGTATGAAATGTCCCACTTTAGAGAATCGATCCACAACAACATACATTGAAGCTTTGCCATTTCGAGTTCTAGGCAAGCCAAGCACAAAATCCATGCTAATATCTTCCCATGGGTGATACGGAATTGGAAGTGGCATATAGAGACCATGGGATTGAGCTTTAGACTTAGCTTTGGGACATGTAGAGCATCGGTTGGTGAAGCGTGAGATGTCGCGGAACGTCTTGGGACAAAAATAGTTCTTGGAGAGCGTAGCGAATGTCTTGCCGCGTCCAAAGTGTCCCATTAGTCCTCCTCCATGAGATTCTTGCAAAAGTAACAAACGAAGAGAAGACTCGGGAATGGATAGTTTGTTAGCTCTCATAAGATAATCATCTTTGATGTAATAGCGTTACCAAGATGTATGCATCAAACATTTTGCATAAGGATAGCAAAAATAGGATCATGCGCATACAAGTCTTTTATGTGCTCAAAACCAATGGCATCAATTCAAGTTTGGTGACAAGCATGCGTTTGCGGGAAAGAGCATCTGCCACAACATTTTCCTTACCTTTGATGTATTTGATGACATAAGGAAATGACTCAATGAACTCACTCCACTTAGAATGACGCTTGTTCAAATTTGTTTGAGCCTTAAGGTACTTAAGTGTTTCATGGTTGGTATGAATGAAAAATTCATGAGGGCGAGGATAATGTTCCCACTCACGCAAAACTCGCACTAAAGTATATAATTCCTTGTCATAGATGGGATAATTGAGTTGCGCTTCGGAAAGTTTCTCACTAAAGTAAGCTATGGGGCGCTTCTCTTGTGTTAACACACCTCCTATGCCATTACCACTAGCATCGCAATGAACTTCAAAAGTTTTGTCAAAGTTGGGTAATCCAAGCACGGGAGCATGAGTAAGCAAATTCTTAAGTTCATTAAATGTGGTATCTTGGGATGGTCCCCAAATAAATGGTGCATTTTTCTTACTCAAGGTATGCAAAGGGGATGCAATAGTGCTAAAGTTCTTAACGAATCTACGATAGAAACCGGCTAGGCCAAGGAAACTACGCACTTGTTGCAAATTTGTTGGTTGGGGCCATGTTTTAATAGCATTGATGTTAGATTCATCTACATGAACACCCTTAGAAGACACAACGAAACCCAAGAAAACAAGCTTATCAACACCAAAATGGCATCTGTCCATATTAGCATAAAGGCGCTCTTTCCTAAGGGTTTGCAACACGGTTTTAAGATGGGTGACATGATCTTTGAGAGATTTGCTAAAGACAAGAATATCATCAAAGTACACCATAACAACCATAACAAATACACCAATGTAGGGCCTAAGAACAAAATGCATGACTCGCATGAAAGTACTGGGTGCTTCGGATAAGCCCATTGGCATAACGAGCCATTCATATAAGCCAAAATTGGTCTTAAATGCAGTTTACCATTCATCACCTTCTTGGATGCGTATTTGATAGTAGTCACTTTTAAGGTAAATTTTAGAGAAAATTGTGGCTCCGCTAAGCTCATCTAGGTGTGGAATGGGCTAATGATAACGCACGGTGATAGCATTGATAGGACGACAATCAGAACACATGCGATATGTGCCATCTTTCTTGGGAACAAGGATTGCCGGTACGACACAAGTTCTCAAGCTTTCTCGTACATGGCCATTGTCGATGAGTTATTGTACTTGCCGTTGGATCTCCTTGGTTTCCTCAGGGTTGACACGGTAGGGAGCCTTGTTAGGAAGAGGTGCTCCGGGGATGAGGTCGATGCGTTGTTCAATGCCTCGAAGAGGAGGTAGACCCGGAGGTAGCTCGTCGGGGAATACATCTTGGAATTCCTGTAAAAGAGAAGATAACACTAAAGGTAGATTGTGAGAGGTGTTAGTTTTGGTGCTTCGTCCTTGCATAAGAGGACATAGTGCATAACACTTGATGGGTTCTCACACGCTTCTTTCATCTCACTTTTAGTGGCAAATAGGACTAAGTTTTTCTGGTCGCTCATCATGGAGGCACTCGATTTTGACTTGTGGCGCTCACTCTCTTTGTGGTGGTTCGCTCTCTCACTATTCTCTCCACGATGGGTGGCTTGCTTGTCGGTGATCACTTGACTTGGAGACATAGGTCGTAGCATGTACTCCTTTCCTTTCATCTTGAAGCTATAGTGATTTGTACGCCCGTTGTGGATGATGCCTCGGTCAAATTGCCATGGTCGTCCAAGTAGGAGGTGGCAAATGGACATCGGAACGACATCACACTCCAAAGTGTCTTCTTATGCTCCAATTTTGAAGGAAACTTGCACCATGTGTTCCACTTGAATAGTGCTAGAGTCGCTTAGCCATTGGACCTTGTAGGGATGCGGGTGCTTCATCTTGATCAATTGGAGCTTGGAGCATAGTTCTTCACTTGCCAAGTTATGATAACTCCCTCCATCGATGGTGACCTTCACGGACCTTCCATTAATGCCGGCCTTGGTGTGGAAGACATGGCATCTTTGGTCTTCGCCTTGTTGACGTTGAAGAGTCAAGACCTTGGAGACAACAAGAGCGGGGCTCAGATCTTCGTCACAAAAGACTTGATCATCTTCATCATCGTTCACTTGCCGGTGCATGGCCACTTGCTCAAGGGCTTCCATTTCCTCTTCACTCATGGAGTCATAGGTTCCGTCGTCGTTGAGGATCATGGTGCACCTGTTGGTACACTCGAAGGACTTGTGGCCTCGGCCGCCGCATGTGAAGCACTTGATTGAACCTGTCTTGATGGTCTCGTTGGTTGGAGTAGATGATGATGAATCTCTCGGCTTGAAGTTGCTTGTAGTAGGAGGACGAATTGAGGTTGTCGAAGTTTTCCTGTAACTTGACTTTTCGTCGTTGCTTGTAGAAGGCTTGATTGAGGTAGAGGGTGTTGTAGTCGTTGAAGCTTGGGTGTTGGAGAAGCCATAGGACTTGGATGAGAACTTGGCATACTTGAAGTCATCTTGCACTTGACATTCCGCCTTGATAGCTTGGTGCACTAGCTCGATGAGGTTTGAGTATTGTTGGAAGTCGGCGATGGAAATCTCCATTTCCTTGTAGTACTCTTCAACGCTCTTTGTTCCTTACTTGAGAAGTTGGAGTTTCTTGAAGAGGTCGCGGTTGTAGTAGGTTGGCACAAAGCGTGCTCTCATGACATCCTTCATTTGCGCCCAAGTTGTGATGGGTGGCTCTTGCCTCATGGCGCTCAATGACTTGCTCCCACCAAATGAGGATGTAATCTTGGAACTCAAGGGATGCCATAGCGATCTTCTTCTCTTCCTCATAGTTGTGCAAGCAGAAGATTTTGTCAACCTTCAATGCCCATGAAAGGTACTCTTCGGGATCATTGCTTCCGGAGAACTTGGGCATGGTGAACTTTAGCTTGCCGTAGCGTTGATCTTCATTGTGTTGAGGTCGAGGGTGATAATGTCCTTGACGAGGACGATTGTCTCCCTCAACTTGCTCTTGGCGTGGAGGAATCCCATTGTCTTGTTGCTCTTGACGAACTTGGTGTTCTTGTCGAGGAGCTTGTGGAACTTGTCGGTGTACTCTTGCTTGATAGTTCCTCTCTTCGATTTCATAGCGAAGTGCTTCTTCTTGCTCACGCGTATGTCGGTTGCGGTCGGTGATGACGCGACTTGTGTCGTGGAAGGAACGTTGTGCCTCAAGTGCTTGAGCTTCTTGCTGCAGTTGTTCTTGGCGTTGTGCCTCGGCATCTTGCTTGTCTTGGTGTTATCGCGCTCGCTCTTCCTCTTGTTGGCGTAGATGTTGGCATTCTTGTGCTTGCACAAATGTAGCTTGATTTTGGCGATGCCGATGTGCTTGCTCGTCAAGTTGTTCTAGTGTACGATTGCCGTGAGACGATTGCTATTTGCTTGACTGTCTTGGTGCGCAGCTTGGCGAAGAGTGTTCGACATCGGTGTACTTGAGTTGTCGGAGGAGTGTTGACTTGAGTGCCTCCGTCTCGAATATGATGAAGTGGTAGAAGAGCGGTTGACCAACAAGGCACTAATCTCATCCATTCTGTCATTGTTCTCTTGTTTTTGTTCGTCGAGCTTGTTGTCGAGGTAGTCTCTTGTACGTTGCTCGGAGAGTCACAAGTCGGTGGCGAGATTGTCTATGCGGTCACTCAATGCTTGTTGTTCTTGATGCAAAGCTCATTGTGCACCGAAGAGGTTGTTCTTAGTGACGTAGGTGTTTGGGTCGTTGTCTTGCTCGATGAAGAGTGGGTTGGTAGAAGAACTTGGCCTATCCATCATTCCAAGCAAATATGTGAGAGTGGGAGAAAGAGAAGAACTATACCAAGTGTACCTTGACCGATGTTGAGGATGGATCAATGATCACTCAAATGTGTAACAAGGAAATATCACAATTGGTACCAATTCTTGTCGGTTCTCACACCTACACAAGTAAAAGCTTATGGTGGAGCTCGGTTAGGATGGTGGCACAAAATTTGATGCAATTGTTAGTGAGACTCAATAATGTTGAAAAAGATTCGCAAATTTGCAAATGCAACAAGTAGACCAATAGCAAAATGGAAGTACACGGAAACACACACACGGATAGATAAATGGGGTCGTGCAACCAAGGAATGAGCCAAAATGTGGAATCCACGAAAATGCTCTTGTTGCACAACTCGAGAGAGACGCTAGCACGATTGCACAATACGAAACTTGGGCACAACCTACTAAGAAAAAATGCAACGACTTCTATCCCAAGTATGCTATATGTATGGTGTTCCGATGATATGATCCAACATGATCGACTATGACAATCTTAATGTAGTATGATGCTATGGTTCTTGCTTATAAGCTCTTTGCTTATCTTTCTATTTTGCTTAAAAGCTTGTTTGGCTCTTTCACTTGTGAGCTCTTTTCTCATGCAAAACTTCATGAACCAAGATAGAAATTGCGTATGCGATGACAACTTTGTGACACAAGAGATGATACCAAGATATGTACCAAGATGATATGGTATGTATGCAATGGGAGCTATTATCACTAATGTTCACAAGTAACGTTGCCGGCAATACTCAAATGGCTAGTCTCGATAGGTAAGGTACGCAAAATGGTATATAGGTTTATCAATGCAATGGCAAGAATGATGATATACCTCAATACCAAGATGATGCGGAAGTTACCGTTTTTTCTTACGGTGAGGGTGTCAAAATTGTAGAACGGTTGTTGCTGATGACGAGTCCGTGGCCAAGATGAGCGGTGGTGATGTTGATGTCAAACCATCCATAAGTTGCCGAAAGGCATTAGGAAACGGAAACCGCAACTCAAATTCTCAAAGCAAAACGTGTCAAAATTGTCGGAGTTGAAAGTGGGTAAGTGGTGGTGTTTTCGGAAAGCGATGGTGGTATGCGGAAGTGATGGTGGTATGCCCGGTTAAAATTGGCGAACGGTAGGCGGAAAAAACGAGTGGTGAGGAGGTGTTGGTGCCATTGGCCGGATGTCCGGGCTTGATGGCTGGATGTCCGGGGTGGTGGGATGTCCGGGGTTCACGGGCCGGATGTCCATAGTGGATGAACTCGATCAACTCGTGGAGAAATCGATATTTTGGGGGGAAATTCAAGAGATTGCGTGGTTGGAGTTGGGAGAAAAGTTAGGGGAAGCTAGATCTACCTGCTACACATGAAATCCACAGACCAAATCCAACAAAACTTCATCACACCAACAAATCACAAAAAAATTAGGGGGCTATTTTTATGGTGATTTTCGAATTTGGGACAAAATCAACAAAACAAGGCTAGAAAATAAGGGTAGGGGCTCCAAATTCGTGATCAACCAGGGCTCGTGATACCAAGATGATGTAGGGTGGAAACCCTTGGGCCGATATTTTATGATTGGAGTGGATCCTATGAAGAACACGAGGGGAAACATGAGGGGAAAACGAGAGAGATCACTCAAACCAACAAGATTCGATTACACATGTGCTAGATCCTCGAAACGCAAAGATATACACGATCCACGATCAACAAGGGATGATACAAGTAGCAAGTTCTTCTCCGTGAGGAGGTCTTGAGGGGGTCTTCCCGTGAGGGGTCTTGAATCCGCTTGGGGGATCTTCTCCGAAGAGGTCATGGACTCCAATGGAGAAGTAACCAAGTGGATGAGCAAAGCTCTATCTCGCAAATGAGCTAATACTTTGCTAACCCTAGAAAGAGGGAGGAGGAGGAGTATATATAGTCTAGGTGGGCGAAGGGGTACATGGGCCTCAGCCCTTTACTGTGCGCAGATAGGCGGGGCCGGATGTCCGGGCGTCGGGCCGGATGTCCGGGCATTGAGGAGAAGCCGGTTGTCCGGGCAGAGGGTCAGAGGTCTGGGCTGGCGGGGTCAGTGTTGAAATTATCTGGATAGGCGGTGGCCGGATTTCCGGGGAGGAGGCCGAATGTCCGGTGGCTCGGGAAAGAGCCAGATGTCCGGGCTGACAGGGTCCAACTTCGGGTGTGTTCTGTGATGGGCGCCAGATTTCCGGGCGGGGGCCGGATGTCTGCGCTGGCGTCGGGCCGGATGTCTGGGGCCTGGGCCGGATATCCGGGCCATGTAGCTTCGGCTGGGCTGCGGCTGTGGCAGATGCTCGAGCGGCCCGATGTCTGGGTCCTGGAGACTTCTCCAGTTCCTTCCATCGTTCCTCTTCATCCGTGAACTTGGGGACTTGTCCGTCTTCCCATGCATCTTCAAGAGGGCCTTCTTGGTACCTGATCATTCACAACATTCTGGACTTAGGTAGTAATCATATGGAATATCACTAAGGAAGGAAATCACCTCGGTCTCGAGAGCTCTAGCTCGTGCTCGTGTCATCGGTCCTCTTGGCACTTGATGAGACGATGGTAGGTCCATGGGGATGACCATGGGATGGTCCGCATCAAGGTGCCAACGAACTTATGGCATAGGTCAGCTCAGGTCGAGATGGAGTTCTCCGGAAGATGCATCCGCCAAGACCTCATGTTTGGCTTGAGTGCCAAAGGGAAGTTGTTGGCAAAAACTCTGTCGGGTTCTGTCTCCCATCATACTGCTCTGGTATCTCTGGCTTGAACGTGCGAGCGGATGGCCAACGGACTTGCCGCAGCTCACGGGTGAAGGCAGGTCACCCAGCCTCGAAAGGTAGGTACCAGCCTCCATCGAGTGCAGGCTCATCGACGTTGGGGCCATCGCGCCCATTGGACTGGTGGTGGTTGTCGCGACGTCGCTCGATGGTGACGCGCGCGTCCTCTGTCTGCCTGTCCTCCGGGGCTCATCATCGGCCTTGACGTGCTCAAGGATCGGACGAAGCCATCGAGACATCATCAAGCTCTTGGTCACATGGCCCTCGTGTTGGTTGCTGCGATGGGGATTGCACCGTGGGGGTGGCCCCTTCCGCATGGCCAGCAGCATGGGCCACCGTCGTCGTCTTGGGAGGCCGTGGCGGGCCATCTTGCTATGAGCCTCCAGCCTCGGTGACGCCAATCAGGCTCTGAATGGTGTCTCTCCACTCATCCATCTGATCAGCTGCCGGCGGAAATCTCAGCAGTAGCTGGGCCCGCGCCATGGCCTCCGAAGCGGTACTTGGCATAGGTGAGGATGATGTAGAGCACAGCATCGCCCGGCTCCTGACGGTGCCGGTAATGGTGGCGCCGGGCTCCCGCCGTCGGGAGCCAGTTGCTTGGATGGCATGGTGACGAGGTGGTGGCGCGTTTGGACCAATGACCCCGGTCGGAGCGTTGGCTGCGCCAGTTTGCTCTAGGGGCGGTGCATGTCCTGCGACCGCGCCCGTAGCGGGGGTAGCTGGAGGATTGCAATTCGCCTCAGGGCGATTGTCACTATCGTGGCTATGCCCCTCGGCTAGGCAAGGAGGGACAGAAGGAATTATCTCTCTACCTGTATCTCGTGGAGCCTGGTCGTCGGGATGTTGTTGGTGCTGTCCTTCTCCGGTGCCTCCCACTCCTGCTTCGGCCGCGGGGAGGTGGTGATATCGCCACCTGTGTTGACCACGTCTCCCGCAGCGTCCGTAGCCTCATGCGTCCCCGCGTTCCCCACGACGTCGGCGGTCGTGGGCGGCAGGGCCTTCGAGGTGGACGGGTGAGCTGCGGCACCGGACTTCTTCTTAGGCGCCTGATACGTCCATTTTGCATCATGCTTTTATATCGATAATTATTGCATTATGGGCTGTTATTACACATTATGTCACAATACTTATGCCTATTCTCTCTTATTTTACAAGGTTTACATAAGGAGGGAGAATGCTGGTAGCTGGAATTCTGGGCTGGAAAAGGAGTAAATATTGGAGACCTATTCTGCACAACTCCAAAAGTCCTGAAACTCCACGAAAGTTATTTTTGGAAATAATAAAAAATACTGAGCGGAAGAAATACCAAAGGGGGCCCACACCCTGGCCACGAGGGTGGGGAGTGCGCCCTACCCCCCTGGGTGCACTCCCTGCCTCGTGGGGCCCCTGTTGGCTATCCGGTGCCCATCTTCTGCTATATGAAGTCTTTCGTCCGAAGAAAAATGGGAACCAAGCTTTCGGGACGAGACTCCGCCGCCACGAGGCGGAACCTTGGCGGAACCAATCTAGGGCTCTGGCAGAGCTGTTCTGCCGGGGACACTTCCCTTCGGGAGGGGGAAATCAACGCCGTCGTCATCACCAACGCTCCTCTCATCGGGAGAGGGCAATCCCCATCAACATCTTCACCAGCACCATCTCCTCTCAAACCCTAGTTCATCTCTTGTATCCAATTCTTGTCTCTAAGTCTGGGATTGGTACCTGTAGGTTGCTAGTAGTGTTAATTACTCCTTGTAATTGATGCTAGTTGGTTTATTCGGTGGAAGATCATATGTTCAGATCCTATATGCATATTAATACTCCTCTGATTATGAACATGAATATGCTTTGTGAGTGTTACGTTTGTTCCTGAGGACATGGGAGAAGTCTTGCTATTAGTAGTCATGTGAATTTGGTATTCGTTCAATATTTTGATGAGATGTATGTTGTCTATCCTCTAGTGGTGTTATGTGAACGTCGACTACATGACACTTCACCATTATTTGGGCCTAGAGGAAGGCATTGGGAAGTAATAAGTAGATGATGGGTTGCTAGAGTGAGAGAAGCTTAAACCCTAGTTTATGCGTTGCTTCGTAAGGGGCTGATTTGGATCCACATGTTTCATGCTCTGGTTAGGTTTAGCTTAATACTTCTTTTGTAGTTGCGGATGCTTGCAATAGGGGTTAATCATAAGTGGGATGCTTGTCCAAGTAAGGGCAGCACCCAAGCACCGGTCCACCCACATATCAAATTATCAAAGTACCGAACGCGAATCATATGAACGTGATGAAAACTAGCTTGACGATAATTCCCATGTGTCCTCGGGAGCGCTTTTCTCTATATAAGAGTTTGTCCAGGCTTGTCCTTTGCTACAAAAAGGATTGGGCCATCTTGCTGCACTTTATTTACTTTTGTTACTTGTTGCTCGTTACAAATTATCTTATCACAAAACTATGTGTTACCTCTAATTTCAATGCTTGCAGAGAATACCTTGCTTGACACTCTTACTTATTGAAAGGACTACGATAGATCCCCTATACTTATGGGTCATCAAGACTCTTTTCTGGCGCCGTTGCCGGGGAGTGAAGCGCCTTTGGTAGGTGGAATTTGGTAAGAAAAATTTATATAGTGTGCTGAAATTTACTGTCACTTGTTACTATGGAAAGTAATCCTCTGAGGGGCTTGTTCGGGGTATCTTCACCCCAACCAGCAGAGTAAAGAGTTGCTCCTCAACCTACTGAAAATGAAAATGTCTATTTTGAGATTCCTTCGGGTATGATAGAAAAGCTGCTAGCTAATCCTTTTGCAGGAGACGGAACAATGCATCCTGATGAGCACCTAATATATGTGGATGAAGTTTGTGGATTATTTAAGCTTGCAGGTGTGCCCGATGATGTTATTAAGAAGAAGGTCTTCCCTTTATCTTTGAAGGGAGATGCATTGACATGGTATAGGCTATGTGATGATATGGGATCATGGAACTACAAACGATTGAAATTGGAATTTCATCAGAAGTTTTATCCTATGCATCTTGTTCATTGTGATCGCAATTATATATATAATTTTTGGCCTCGCGAAGGAGAAATCATCGCTCAAGGTTGGGGGAGGCTTAAATCAATGTTATATTCATGCCCCAATCATGAGCTCCCAAGAGAAATAATTATTCAAAAATTTTATGCTCGGCTTTCTGATAACAATCGCACCATGCTCGACACTTCTTGTGCTGGCTCTTTTACGATGAGGACTATTGAATTCAAATGGGATTTATTGGAAAGAATTAAACGCAACTCTGAAGATTGGGATCTCGACGAAGGTAAGGAGTCAGGTATGACACCTAAGTTTGATTGTGTTAAATCTTTTATGGATACCGATGTTTTCCGTAAATTAGCACTAAATATGGACTTGACTCTGAGATAGTAGCTTCTTTCTGTGAATCTTTTGCTTTGATCTCCCTAAGGAGAAGTGGTTTAAATATCATCCTTCCATAGAAGTAAAAGTAGCTGCACCTATTAAAGTTGAAGAAAAGACTATCACTTATAATGATCCTATTGTTCCTACTGCTTATGTTGAGAAACCACCTTTTCCTGTTAGGATAAAAGATCATGCTAAAGCTTCAACTGTGGCTCGTAAAAGCAATATTAGAACCTATACACCTCCTGAGCAAGTTAAAGTTGAACCTAATATTGCTATCGTTAAAGATCTCTTGTCTGATAATATTGATGGGCATGTTATTCATTTCTGTAATGAAACTGCTAGAATTGCCAAACCTTGTGCTAAAGATAAACATAGACCTGTGGTAGGCATGCCTGTTATTTCTGTTAAAATAGGAGATCATTGTTATCATGGCTTATGTGATATGGGTGCCAGTGCTAGTGCTATACCTCATGACTTGTACAAAGAAATTATGCATGATATTGCACCTGCTGAGATAGAAGATATTGATGTTACCATTAAGCTTGCCAATAGAGATACCATATCACCCATTGAAATTGTTAGAGATGTTGAAGTCTTGTGTGGGAAAACTAAATATCCTACTGATTTTCTTGTTCTCGGTTCCCCACAAGATAGCTTTTGTCCCATTATATTTGGCAGACCCTTCTTGAACACTATTAATGCTAAGATAGACTACGAAAAGGATGTTGTCACTATTGGTCTAGGTGATATGTCTCATGATTTTAACTTTTCTAAATTTCTTAGACAACACCGTGAAGAGGAATTTCCTAGTAAAGATGAAATTATTGGTCTTACTTCAATTGCCGTACCTCCTAGTGACCCTTTAGAACAATATTTGCTAGACCATGAACATGATATGTTTATGAATGAAAGAAGGGAAATAGATGAAGTATTCTTCAAACAGGAACCCATCCTGAAACACAACTTGCCTGTTGAAATCCTAGGGGATCCTCCTCCACCCAAGGGTGATCCCGTGTTTGAGCTCAAACCGTTACCTGATACCCTTAAATATGCTTATCTTGATGAGAAAAAGATATATCCTGTTATTATTAGTGCTAACCTTTCAGAGCATGAAGAAGAGAGATTATTGAAAACTCTGAAGAAGCACCACGCTGCTATTGGATATACTCTTGATGATCTTAAGGGCATTAGTCCCACTCTATGCCAACACAAAATAAATTTGGAGAAAGATGCCAAACCAGTTCGTGATCACCAACGACGGCTTAATCCTACAATGAAAGAGGTAGTAAGAAAGGAAATACTAAAACTCCTTGAGGCAAGTATAATTTATCCCGTTGCTGATAGTCAGTGGGTAAGTCATGTCCATTGTGTCCCTAAGAAGGGAGGTATTACTGTCGTTCCTAATGATAAAGATGAATTGATTCCGCAAAGAATTATTACAGGTTATAGGATGGTAATTGATTTCCGCAAATTAAATAAGGCTACTAAAAAAGATCATTACCCCTTACCTTTTATTGATCAAATGCTAGAAAGATTATCCAAACATACACATTTTCGCTTTCTAGATGGTTATTCTAGTTTCTCTCAAATACCTGTGTTAGCCGATGATCAATCAAAGACCACTTTTACTTGCCCTTTCGGTACTTCTGCTTATAGATGTATGCCTTTTGGTTTATGTAATGCACCTGCTACCTTCCAAAGATGCATGATGGCTATATTCTCTGACTTTTGTGAAAAGATATGTGAGGTTTGCATGGATGATTTCTCCATTTATGGATCCTCTTTTGATGATTGCTTGAGCAACCTTGATCGAGTTTTGCAGAGATGTGAAGAAACTAATCTTGTCTTGAATTGGCAAAGTGCCACTTTATGGTTAATGAAGGTATTGTCTTGGGGCATAAAATTTCTGAAAGAGCTATTGAAGTTGATAAAGCCAAGGTTGATGCTATTGAAAAGATGCCATGTCCCAAGGACATCAAAGGTATAAGAAGTTTCCTTGGTCATGCCGGTTTTTATAGGAGGTTCATTAAGGACTTCTCAAAAATTTCTTGGCCTCTGACTAATTTATTACAAAAAGATACACCATTTGTCTTTGATGATGATTGTGTAGAAGCATTTGAAATACTTAAGAAAGCATTGATCTCTGCACCTATTGTTCAGCCACCTGATTGGAAGTTACCTTTTGAAATCATGTGTGATGCTAGTGATTATGCTGTAGGTGCTGTTCTAGGGAAAAGAGTTGATAAGAAATTAAATGTTATTCAATATGCTAGTAAAACTCTAGACAATGCTCAGAGAAATTATGCTACTACTGAAAAAGAATTCTTAGCAGTTGTATTTGCTTGTGATAAGTTCAGACCTTATATTGTTGATTCTAAAGTAACTATCCACACTGATCATGCTGCTATTAAATATATCATGGAAAAGAAAGATGCTAAACCTAGACTTATTAGATGGGTTCTCGTGCTACAAGAATTTGATTTGCATATTATTGATAGAAAGGGAGCCGAGAACCCCGTTGCAGATAACTTGTCTAGGTTAGAAAATGTTCTTGATGACCCACTACCTATTGATGATAGCTTTGCTGATGAGCAATTAAATGTCATAAATGCTTCTCATACTGCTCCATGGTATGCTGATTATGCTAATTACATTGTTGCCAAATTTATACCACCTAGTTTCACATACCAGCAAAAGAAAAAGTTTTTCTATGATTTGAGGCATTACTTTTGGGATGACCCACATCTTTATAAAGAAGGAGTAGATGGTGTTATTAGATTTTGTGTACCTAAGCATGAACAGGAACAGATCCTACGCAAGTGTCACTCCGAAGCTTATGGAGGACACCACGCTGGAGATAGAACTGCACATAAGGTATTGCAATCCGGTTTTTATTGGCCTACTCTCTTCAAGGACGCCCGTAAGTTTGTCTTATCATGTGATGAATGTCAAAGAATTGGTAATATTAGTAGACGTCAAGAAATGCCTATGAACTATTCACTTGTTATTGAACCATTTGATGTTTGGGGCTTTGATTATATGGGACCCTTTCCTGCCTCTAATGGATACACACATATATTAGTTGCTGTTTGATTACGTTACTAAGTGGGTAGAAGCTATTCCAACTAGTAGTGCTGATCATAACACATATATTAAAATGCGTAAAGAAGTTATTTTTTCGAGGTTTGGAGTCCCTAGATATTTAATGACTGATGGTGGTTCACATTTTATTCATGGTGCCTTTCGTAAAATGCTTGCTAAGTATGATGTTAATCATAGAATTGCATCCCCTTATCACCCACAGTCAAGTGGTCAAGTCGAATTGAGTAATAGAGAACTCAAATTAATTTTACAAAAGACTGTTGATAGATCCAGGAAGAATTGGTCCAAGAAACTTGATGATGCATTATGGGCCTATAGAACTGCATAGAAAAATCCTATGGGTATGTCTCCGTATAAAATGGTTTATGGAAAATCATGTCACTTACCTCTCGAACTAGAACATAAGGCTTATTGGGCTATTAAAGAACTCAACTATGATTTCAAACTTGCCGGTGAGAAGAGGTTATTTGACATTAGCTCACTTGATGAATGGAGAACCCAAGCCTATCACTACAAAAAAAATACACTTCCGTGATGATACGTGTTTGTCACAGTAGGTCGCGTTTTTTGTCATGCATGTACATCCATGACAAATTTATGATAGAATCAAGATAGTCATACATGTGCTATCGTAGAAGTGTTCCATGACATTACCAAAATTATCATCACGGAAGTGTCCACTTCCATGATGATAAATCGCGCGTCACAGAAGTGCTTTCGTCAAGGGTGACCGACACGTGGCATCCACCATAACGGAACGCCGTTAAGCTATCGGGTTGGGTTTTCGATCCGATAACCCGTTAACAGCCCCGACCAATGGGGATTTTCCACGTGTAAAATCATCATTGGCTGGAGGAAACACGTGTCGGCTCACCGTTGGGACAGATGTCATCCGCTCATTGGACCGAAGGCGCCTATGATACGGCGACACGTGGCACGGCCCAACAGAGGCCCATTCATGTGAAAAGGCCGGCCGTTTGACTTGGTCAAAAGGTGGCGGGCCGGCCCACGGAAAGCCTGTTAACGGCCTGTTCGCATATAGCCCATTTACAGCCCGCTAACCCAGGGCTCGTTACGCCCTATCCGAATTAGGCCCAGTAGCGTCATCTGGGCCGTCCAATATGATTCAGCCCGTTATAACTTTCGGCCCATGTGTGGCCCATGACTTCTTTCGGCGCATATGAGGACCTTTGTAACTCTTGGCCCATTAACGGCCCGTGGTGAACTGGCCCGTAATGAACAGTGTCTCACTTTATACCCATTAACGGCCCGTTATTCCATTGGGCCGTTTCCAGCCCAAGTTATCTTTCGGCCTTCTCAGGGCCCATTGATTCTTGGGCTCATTTGCAGCATTCGGTTACATACGGCCCATTACTGTCATTTTCTGCTTGTGGGCCAAATTCAGCCCGTCGTTATAGTCGGCCCGTTTGCGGACCGTTAATATGTTGGGCTGTTTTCATGTCAAAAAAACCCGTTGGGCTATTTTCATAGAGTTATCAAATACGGCCTATTAACGGCCCGTTATGGTCCACGAATAGTACGGCCCATGATTGGCGTAATGATGATACGCCCCGTAGAAGGCCCATGGATCCTACGGCCCGTATGAGGCCCATGGATAGTACGGCCCGTAGAAGGCCCATGGATCGTACGGCCCGTAGAAGGCCCATGGACCCTACGGCCCGTAGAAGGCCCATGGACCCTAAGGCCCATATAGAAGGCCGATGGATCCTACGGCCGGACGAAGGCCCATGGATCATACGGCCTGCAGCAGGCCCATGGTTACAACAGTTCGTGTGTTGCCACAATTATTTTGGCCTAGTTACCAAAAATAGGCTATTGTGGCCACTTGAAAAAAACAGAAAAATAACTGCAGTGACTACAAGCAAACAACTAAACAAGACAATAAGGAAATAAATAAGCAAGCAATTAACGCTAGCCTATTATCGCTATTACACATATTACATCCACTGGGCATCAAAGTTCGCCACCAGTGCAAATATAGGGAACAAAGCAGCACATTACATACACTGGCCGTCAAAATTGGCCACCAGTGCAAATAAATGCGGCAGCAAAACAAGAGCATAACTGAAACAACTTCAGAAGAGCTCAAGAAACGTTATCCTGGGTATCCACCATGCTGGCAATAAGCTTAGCAAGCTGATTAGCTTTGTCCTGTTTGGCGCTAAAATCCTCCAACGCTTGTTGTTGCACCAGAAAGTATGCATCTGAATGCTCCAGGGACTTCCGCAGTCCTTCCGCTTCTTGTCGCAACACAGCTGATCGATGTCTTTCAGCTTGCAGTTGAGACTCAAGAAACCGAACTGATTCAGACAGTGAGTTTGAATAGCTTGTGCAAGCGGTAGTGGCCAGTAACTCGAACACTAAACCAAGACAGGACTTTGGGGTTGTCTCGCTGTCTTCAAGATAGTCTTCCTTAGCTGTTTTATCAGCTTTGTTGGAGACCAACAAGGATGTGTCACTATCCTGAACCTTATCTGCATTACTTCCTTTACCATTGCTTAATAAGGCACTCTTCCCCAATATTCTGTCAGCATTCTAAAATAAGAAACAAGCAGACACATAACAAGTTTAGCATGTACTAGTATATGAAACTCATTTCGGTGAACCAGTTCATTAGTAAGGTGGACGGGATTAAACTACCAAGTCTTCTATTGCCAAGTACTAGTACATAATAAAAGCATCAAACAAACATATATCTATGTCCTATGGTCACTGCATTGTCTTGCCAAAAAAAATAGAGACATGGTTCAAATCATATCAGTTCAAGACAAAGCAGCAGTGAAAGAATACAAAGCGTGGGAAACTACACGGCACAACAAGATTTCAGATGGGTACCACGGGTCTACATGTACAACAACACTATTGGCTCGGTTGCGATGCTAGTAATGTGCATGATATGAAAGTCAACTGTATACACAATTGAAATTGAAATCAACAGAGCTATTGATAAGAGCAAACCTGTTAAAGAAACATGCGTGAACATACCTGTTGTGCCATTGGAGTTTCGATTGGATCCTTCGATTTTAAAAATAAGTTTGTATGAGTAAATACAGTGATACAAGAGCAAAGCAATCATAGTTAAAAAAGGCGCGCCTAGGCTCTAGGCGTTGGCATAACGCATTGCGCATAACTGCGCATAAGCATGCGCTTTGGTCAGTAAAGTGCAAGGCGGTGGCAAAACGCACAATTAACGCCTAGCGCTTTTTTGAACTATGATAGCAATGGAATCTTAAATTAGAACAGTTGTTCTTCAGGTTTAGGCACTTGTTCTACATGAACAGAGTACAGTAAGACGCAAGAATATAATACTAAAAAATAGAAAATGAGCTCATAGACCTTACCACATTCTTGGTTCGGGACCAGTACAGAACAAGGCATTCCCAGTCATCGCCCAGTAAATGTGTCTCAGGAGAACGTAAGGGAATTTGATGAGTTTCTTTGCCAGTGAAGTACGTTTTCTTCAGGTAATTCCGATACTGCCACCAAGCATTCTTAAAGATATCAGAGGTATTAGCACAGGTTACCTCATCCTGAGTTTCCAAATTGGTCCTTCTCTATAGAGAAAAATGGGAAAATTTGCTGTATTATAACCATCATGGAGGTAGGATGTATGGGACGAAGCAAAGTAATGTCCATGAATAACATTACTTACACATAACTCCTGGACAAACACCTGCAACTGGCATTTTCCTTCATCTTCAGTATAATATTTCCAAGATGGGAAGATACGCACATACGATTTAACAACATCAAATGCGATAGATGCTAAACTACGACTAGCTGGTTGTGCTTCCTCCACAGGAATAGGCGTACTAACTGGTGGAGTTGGGGTTCACCGTGATAGTACTGGCCCTTTGGGCACTGGAGCTGCCTTACTAACTGCTCTTGTTTGGGAGCTCTGTGGTGGAGATGGTGTTGTGTCAACAGGAACTGGGTTACTATCGGCTGGGGTTGGGGTTAGATTGGGTGAATCTGGTTCTCTGTCCATCGCAGTAGGGGTACAATCTGCGAGAGTTTGGGTTATGTGTGGTAGGGCTGGTTCTTGTGCATGTACAACCGGGGTGCTATCTCCACCAAGAGGTAGCACTGTTTTATTCGAAGACCTTGTTTTTAGTCCGCTAGATACTGGCATCACCCGCTCCAATTCAAATGGTTGATAAACAGGAAACATAGTTGAATGTACAGACATTGTATGAGAGACAGATGCAATAGATAGTGTGGAAAAAAGAGCGCATGAAATAGTTGACATGTATATTGTTTAACTAAAACGGATAGCATGACATAATTTCACATATATGATGTCTATCTAAACTGGATAGCATAGCATAACATAATTCAAAGATATGATGAATAACTAAACAGGATCGCATGACATAATTCACCTACATGTTATCTAAGTAATCAGGATCGCATCATTTAATTCACATATGTGATTTATATGCTAAACAGAGGGCATTCGATATGATGTCTGAACTAAGAACATGGTGTTGAATATTGTGTATATGATGTCTAAACTATGCAATGCAAGACACCGTATGCATGATATGAGCAGTATAACCGTGCCAAGTTAGAGCATACACCTAAGTGGGGGAATAGGACTGGTCATCTGTCTCTGAATCCATCTCTGAGGAGCTATCGGGACCCAACAAGAGATCTGCTTCGACAGGTAGCACTGTCTGCTCTGAAGGCCTTGTTTTCACTCTAGATTTTTCCAGCTCCCACCCAAATGGCTGATTCACACGAAGAGTAGTTTAATGTACAAACATTGTCGACAAATGGAAATTTAATGAAGAAAAGGATGGGCAAGATATCATTCAAATATATGATGCCTGGTTAAACAGGATGGCATTGCACATTTCACATATATTATGGCTGGCTAAAAGACATGAGACTGCATAATTCCCATATATGATATAGAAACTAAACAGGTGGCATTACAGAACATGTCTAAACTAAGCAGATGACATATATGATGTCAAAAGTAGGCACTACAAGGCAACATATGCATGATATGACTAAATCATCATGCCAAGGTAGAGCAAACACCTTGGGGGGTAAATAGGAGTGGTCAGCGGCGTCTGAATCTGCCTCAGAACAGATATCGTCCTCTGGATTACAATCTGGAGAGGGGTGGGGAGGGTTTGCCATTGAACCCACCATGGAGCGATGTCTGCATGACATTGTATTGCGGCGCAAAACTCTTCTCTTTTTCTCTACATGTTCAGCATGACTGTGTACAATATCTGACATGCATACGAAAAAAATATGGTGAGATTATGTAAGGAGAGCATGCAGAAATTTAGAGTGATGGTAACAACCAGTGGATCAACGTTTTTCCGTTGAACCAAAATAGCCCTAATGGATCGACGTGAATGTATAGTAATAAGTGATGCAACAAGTGTACAACCTCTTTGCCGTAGCCGTGTCGACCTCAACATCATTGGGTTGGTCGCTGAAGCAGTTGAGGCAGAGGTGGCTGTCGGAGGTGTGGAGGGAGATCTGAGGAATCTGTAGACGGCGTCCAGGGCACTTCTCTGTTGTGATGGATCGTTCTGTCGTTGGAGCAGCTCCGGTGAGCTGTAAGACGTCAAGGCTGAAGTAGCACAAGACAGACATCGTCAATCTCAAGTGGGATTCTAATAGCATCTCCAATAGATGATGTAAAATGGATGTAAAATTAACATCACCAAAAACCACCTGACTACAACAGATGAGGTAAAAACTGATGACTCTGAACTTAACTGTCAAAACTGAAATTTACTGTGGAATCTGAATGCTACTGTCGAAACTGAACGCAATGGTAGCAGAGAGGCACTTGACATGTAGTTTAGGGAGGGCCTACAATTCATCTTCATAATGCACCCCCCTGAGCCGCCAGCCACCACCGGCCGAACCGCCGGCCCCCGCGCCGCCTCGCCGCCCCGAAACAACTCACCACTGCCGCCCCGGCCAGCCCTCTAGGCCCCCCGCCCCCCACCTTGAACCCTAAGATAGATAGTGGGGTACCTCTCTGGCGAGCCCCCGTCCCTGCTGCGGGTGGTTCTTCCTGAACTCCGGCGAGCCCCCCCAACCCCTGAAAATCGACTGACCCAAAAGTCGATTCAGTTGACTAAAGTGTGGCTTAATCGGAGCAGAGCAGCAGCACGAGCGAGGGCGAGAGTAGCAGCAGCAGCTAGGCGAGCGAGCGAGAGCCAGAGCAGCAGCAGCAGCGCGAGCGAGCGAGAGCCGGAGCAGCAGTAGCAGATCCGGCTGGTAAGGACGCCGCCGCCGAAGGGGCCTCGCACTGGGGGAGAGCCGCCGTGGAGATGTCGCCCGCGGCGCCGGCTTCAAGGTAGCCGCTCCATGGGGCTGTGGGATGGAGCACCATCGGCGCTGGAGGTCGAGTTAAGGAGAAGGTGCGATGTGATGAGTGTACAACCTCTTTGGTGGCGCCGAGTAGGCCTCGGCTTCGTCCGAGGAGTCGGTGAGGATGTTGCGCTTCCGGTGGAGCAGGTTAAGGCGGCGCTGTGGGGATGGAGCAGCCGCGATAGACGAGGCGATCGTCGGAGCAGCTCCTTGGAGGTGGAGGACGGGGCGGCTGAACCGGCGGGACGGCGAGATGGACGACGGATCCTCATCCGGGGAGGTGGACGAGGGACGTCGAGTTGTTGCGGTGGACGACGTCGTCGGGGAAGAGGCTCCGGCTGGGCAGCGGTGATGTGGCGGATGGAGGAGGGTGGGGTTTCGCGGCTGGAGCGGAGAGGTTATGGCGGCCTGGGATTTCGAATGGCGAAAAGGGGGCGATGGGAGGGGGTGAAGCATGACTTAGGGACGCGCTTGGCCAAAATGTAGGGTGTGTTACAAAAGTACCCCCCACCGATTTGAACTAGTGGCCCTTTTGGCTCAGGGTTAGAAGGGGGATTTCGCGTGTCGGGATTTGGCAGCTGGAGGGAGTTTTCGCGCGCGTTGTAATTTCGGGATAGCAAGGCACGGGTTGTGAAGGCGCCAGTTTTGGGAGCACAATATCTGAATTTTCGGGATATAACAAGACGCGGGTTGAATTTTAGGGACAAGCCTAACATGTAGTAATATTGTACTTGTAGGTACCGAATCAATTCGCACTTCCCTCAACCAAAAAGAAAACTAAAAAACTAAAACTATTCACACCACAAAAAGAGAGAGTCTTGCCCCGTTTTACTATACAAATGCTATTCAAAGCTACTCCCTCCTTCCATCTATATAGGGCCTAATGCGTTTTTCGATGCTAATTTGACCAAATATTAGAGCAATGATATATGACATGCAACTTACACAAAGCACACCATTAAATTCGTCTGTGAAAGGTTCTTTCAATGATATAATTTTCACATTGTGCATGTCATGTACTATTAATCTTGTCAATAGTCAAAGGCGGTCTTAAAAATCTCATTACGCCCTATATAGATGGAAGGAGGGAGTATGCATCCATGTTATGTCCGATTAAATTTTTTCGCTTGCTGTATAATGCATGTAACCTACTCATACCAACATTTTAGTGCATTCCAAATGGCTATACTACCGCTGCAATTCGAACTAACTTTGAATTCGTTTCTCTATTTCAATAAGAATCTACAATCATGATTGTTGCCAACTTCAACCATCATAGTTTCCTTGCTATCCGCCAGATATAAATCGGACGCCCTATAATGCAGGATGGCAGGCACACCATCATCAACAACTCCGTTTTTTTATAAGAGTAGAGATAAAATATATTAAATGTAGTATAACATGTTCATAACCACACCATGTGTATCACCGTTATATATATTCACACATGCGTCGGTTTGAAACACTATGATAAATTCTTCAAATATCCGAATTTGCTTGTTATAATGAAGTATATATGATCTCTATTCGTCTTTTACACCCACACAACCCTCTTATATTTGTAGCTAGCGCTAACTTTCTCTTGTGCATGCGCACGCCCGCATCCCTCTCACCCTCCCTCAGCATTCTCTAGCTCCATCGCGCAAATTCGTCTTTTTACTTTAGGTCGTTCACCCACGGTGTGTGTAGGCCCCCCAGCTCCTTCTTTACGGCACACATCGATCAATATGCCTCTCTAGCCAGGTGTGCCTAGCACAAACACAAGCTTCCCCTCTTCTCTTATCACCGTCCATGCCTCACTCCCACCACTCTTTTCATCGTTCTCGTACTCGCACACTCCTCCCCCCTCGATATAGTATGCCTCTCGTACCACCTCCTACATGCATCCCTCTCTCTCTATCCTTCTCCTCGTGCCTCATTTGCTTCTAACACACACATGCATGTATACCGATCGATCTCCCAACATATACCTAGATCGACTTTAACTACCCCCCAATCGATTGACGTACCTCACAAGTTATGTCTCTCCTTTCTCTAACAAAGGGTGATTGATCTTCCTATGTAGTTACGTCTGCTTACCACAGCCACATTGTCCCCCCTCATCATTCGTGCATGCCTCCTGACCTGTCTCTCACACGCACGTGCACAGACAACAAGCAGCCATCTCCTCTCTTATTGATATTGCGGGCGTGCCCTCCATTTGTCTGGCAAGCCTATCCCACCATTTGTTAGAAGCAACTCCACTACCACCCCCTCCAACACTCTAGCTCTGTCTCTCTCCCAACCTTATTCCTCTCCTGCACATATGCATGGATGCCGATCGATCTCCCTTAATACATGAGGCAGATCGATCTCCTTAATACATGAGGTAGGCCTCTCTCCTCCTCCACACATATACCAGCCATTGTACCTCTATAGTTAATTGGGCCTCCCTCTTCCCCCACCACACACCGATAGTCGAGCGCTGCAGGTAGGTATCCATGCCACAGAGACAAACTGCACATGTCATCTCACGTTCCAGTAGGCCAGCCACTCTATATATTTGACGTGGGCACACACAAATTCGATGGCACTCTTTACCGATCACGCGCGCACACACACACATCATCCCTCTCTTCGATTTTATGGACACCTCAAGCTGATGATACCTCCACTCTCTTCTCGTGGATCGCCCCTTCTATATATATGTTATATCCAGGACTCTATTTCACACACGTTGCATATGTTACATTTTTTGATTGACACCCCCCCAAAAACTCTCAAGAACCCGCACATTATATCTCTCTAGGTTTGTATCTCTCTCACACAACCCCACGTAGGTGGTGTACGTATACAAGAAGAGAATAGGTGCACCGTGCACGTACTCACGCTTCGTGCCCAGCCACACCCGCGCGGGTACACGGTGGAGCTCATTTCTTCACAAAATGGCAGCCCACGTGCTAATTTGAACGCCTGTAGCGGTTGTTTACCTAGAGAGGTCGTGTACGACGCGTGCACGAAACAAAGTTCGACTTGACGCGTTGCCGCGTTATTTTTAAATAATGTTATAGCGCTCAATGGCACGTACACAGAATATAAAACGATTTTTATGGAGAAAAAGCTAGTCCGCTCACTATATACAATGGAGCCTGCCTGCCTGGTTTGTCGCTCTTCAGAGTATCTCACACAAGGCTGCGGTGGCCTCTCTCTCTCACCGTTGATCACTGATCCGGCCGCATCCCGTCCGCCGGGGGAAAGGGAGTGCGGTGGCCTCTCTCTCTCTCACCGTTGGTCTCTGATCCAGCCGCATCCCGTCCGCCGGGGGAAAGGGAGTGCGGTGGCCTCTCTCTCTCTCTCACCGTTGGTCACTGATCCGGCCGCATTCCGTCCGCCGGGGGAAAGGGAGGAAGTGCATCGTTTCTCCGTTTGACGGCGCCGAGGCAGCACGTCCCGATCTGCGGTACACGTCGTTCTATCTGACCAAGCTCCGGCGCGACAGGGCCTACGCCACCTGCTCGCAGATTCCGCCCACCGCCGCTCACCTAGTTACATCCCGACGACCTCCAGGTATCCCCTCCGGCCTTGCTCCACTGCCCGTCTTCCCACGTCGCTGCGTGTGGATCTTCCATAGTTCTTTGCCCAAAACATAGCTCGTCCGGCGTACTTTCCATATTGCATTCTCGTCCTCACACCATTTTAGACAAACACAACTGTGTTGTTATCTTCCCTTAGGACAACGAATATGCTTCTTTTTTTTCATCGCATGTGTCATCAACTGTTATTGGCCAGTAATTGTTTCCTTTCTACTCATTACTATTGCGACCTTTTGGTGAACTGCACAAATCACTTTTTTCTTAAGAGTGTTTTGTGCAGTTGTACTAAAATGTCACACGGGCAACGTCTCTACATTTCAGTGCGACTGCACAAAGGGAGATTGGTTTTGCTCTATCCTCCTCATCCAACTCCGAGCCTAATCTTCTCCAACTAGTTAGTCTTAAGAGAGACTGCAAAGGTGACCGGCTTCTATTTTTGTGTTTATTGTTTCATCAGCAGTCCTCTATTATCGTAATCACACTTAATATCTTTGGAACAGGGATGCTCAGCTCTATTTTAGTGGAACTGCACAAAATGATCAGAATGTTGCATGCTCCAGACAGCTACTTTTTTTCCCAACATGCCTTGTTGATTTAGACAGAGCTGGGGGGACGTTGCTGCCAATGAAAGCATGGATCAATTTTAATTTAACACCTTCTCACAACTCTGTCTTCAGTTGTGATGTAATTATTAGCTCTGATATGCTAATAATTGACATGCATGAGCAAGGAAGTTAGTTTTTTTATTGTTTCCGAAAGAGCATCGATGGCAAGACACGCGAAACAAAAGCTGAAAGCTCACACCATTGTACAATTTCATGTCGCTGGAAAATTATTTGTATAGTACTTCAATTATGTAAACAAATGATGGAAGCTTGATAGCATTGCCAGAAGCCTCTTCATCATCCGGGTCCATGTGCCATGCACAAAATTATACTCCTTCGTTCCTAAATATTTGCCTTTTTACAAATTTCGAACGGGCATATTTTAGAGTCTAGATTCACTCATTTTGCTTCTTATGTGTACTCCCTCCGTTCCTAAATATTCTATTCGTCTTTCTAGAGATTTCAACAAGTGACTACATACGGAGCAAAATGAGTGAATCTACACTCTAAAATATGTCTATATACATCCGTATGTGCCAGTCCATTTGAAATCTCTTAAAAGACAAATATTTGAGTAGTCACTCGTTGAAATCTCTAGAAAGACAAATACTCCGGAGTATATTTAAGAACCGAGGGGGTAGTGCACAACCGCATGGCAGACTCAGCCCTGTCATTGCGCCGCATTAATAGTGAGTAATGAGCAGTTAAATCATAAGCCCCACTTTTCCCAGTGTAAGTTGCTCTGAAGAAGCAACCATCAATACGCTCTTCTTTGAATCCGCTCATACTACTCCGTCCGTCACTGTTTATACAGCGCGCTTCAGAAAAAAGAAAAAAATCTGTGGGACCAAGATGACTAGCGATCGGCCTGAAAAATAGCATTGGTAGTTATAGCATAGCATCTATTACTAGAGGGAATAATGCGTACACACATGCATGCAGTGCTTCCACCCCGGGTACCACATGCATGCACTTACTCCACTCCGTAGTTGTACAGTACATGGAGAGAAAATTGTGGACGTGATTGCGGTTACCACGCCCTAATTAATTGAGCATTAAACCAAATGCGTCTAAAGTCTCTCTGGTGGTGGAAATGCATTGAGAGAAATGCATCATAATGAAGCGTGCCCTGTAAACTATGACGGAGGGAGGAGTAGTATGAAGGTGCAAAACCAAGTACGCGTATGGCCAGTCGGTCAACGCACCTCCTCTTGGCATATCGCTCACATGTGGGACAGGAGTGTGAGCAAACCGATCTCAATTGACGGCAAAGAGCCAACCCGCCGTTCCTTGAGAGAGACGAGGAGCGAGAACACACAGACGGGCTCGCATGGAGGCCAAGATATATTCGAGTATGGTTGGTTGATCGATATCATTCATTACATGTTGGGCTGCCGTTTTCCGCCCTTCTCCAGAATAAACGTGTACTTTATCACAGATAAAAAAATAAGAGTACAGACGCTCCACCATGCGGTTCTAGTAGTAGTACTACTCGTACTACTGCGCTTGGCTCTTCGCCTCTTCGTGAAGTCGAACAATGATGGTACTCCGCATGTTGGGTACTACAGTGTATGCCTCTGACAATCTGACACCGAATGGACTGATGCATGTCCACTGAGGGTAGGTTGCATTAGTCAAAAGGCGTAAGCGAGCTTCACCTTATCCTGCAAGCTTCTCCTCGTTTTGTGAGTTGACGGGACACACCAAAAAGTAGTGCTAGTCCATACTCCCTCCTTTCCGGTTAATATGGCTTAATCTTTTTTGCGGGTAAATGAGAGAGCTTTATTCATATATAAGCATTCTTAGGACGATCAGCCAAGACACTGGTCACGAGGAAGCGAGGTACCCCGCAAAAAAAGAAGTAAGAAGCGAGGTGTTTCATCAAGCCAGCTCTCGGCCACATTCAAAGTGCAGCAAGCACGGTTCGCACGAAGATGCACTGCACGGTTCGCACGAAGATGCGCTGCAAGGTTTGCTGACCTGTTTACTTTGCGCTTGGCTGTTCGCCTATTCGGGAAGTCGAACAATAATAGCACTAGTAGTATAGTGTATGCTTCTGGCAATCTGACACCGAATTAACTATTGCACATCCACCGCCTGAGCGAGGGAGAGCTTGCATTAGTCAAAAGATTCTCCTTGTCCTGCGAGCCACCGCGCGCAAGCTTCTCCCGTCCTGCAACCTTCTCCTCGTTTGGCAAGTTGACGGGACACAGCAAAGTAATGCTAGTCCATACTGCCTCCTCTCCGGTTAATATTGTCTTAATTTCAAACGAGATAAATACACTGTCTGTCACTGTATATTTGTAAAAATACGGTCAGTGGACTTCATAATACGCTCATTGCGCTCAATATATATATTTTCCGATGTTTATACGGTCACTAGCTCACCCTGACTGAGTATGTGTGTGCATGCACGTGTAGGTTGAGCACTTGAGCGTGACCGTGTGTGTTCCGTCGTGTGCTCGGACAGGCATGCATTAGGGCGTCGCGCGCGTTTTTGCGTCCGTGTGTACGTGTGACTGTTGCATACACGTAGGGGGAGTACCTGTAGGGGCCACTAAGGAGCAGTCAAATCACACCGTAAGTTAGTCGGAAGAAGCAACCATCATTTCACTCTTGAATGACACGTACGCAATATAAAATGGTTGATATGGAGAGAAAAAGAAAACCACCATATGTACACTAGTAGGAGCCTAAGCTACAAGCCTGCTTGCTTAGGTTGCTCTCTTCACAAGCATAGAACGACGGGCCTGATCCCGCAGCTGGGGGAAGGGAACAATGTTCTGCGTAGATGTGGTCGACATCAGCGAGGGAGAAAACCCACAGTCGGTGCGTCCCAATCGGGGGTCACCGCGGTATGGGCCGATGCCGTGTCCCAACCGCCCTTCTAGCTACAGCCCGACATCCCAGGTAGTCCATCTTCCCTTTGGAGCCGGCTTGCTCCACTGCCGTAGCTCTATCTTTCTCTACCTCTACCGGCTTCTACTTGTGATGAGTTTATGTCTCATGAACTAGTGCCAGTACTATTATTCTAATCACACTTCTTCAATATCTTTGCCATCAGGGATGCTCAGGTCGATTTTAGTGGAACTGCACAAAAGCATCGTATGATCCGAGGGTGCCAGCCGTCTTTCCTTCGACAGGTTCTACCTGGCCAGGAAATTAAATCATGTTTAGGGTTTAGGGTTTAAGTCGTAGTGACCCCATCAGTAGTTTTTCTTTCGTACACGCTCTCACAACTTTTTTCTTTAGTTGTGAAGTAAATATTGGCTATGATCTGTGAATCATTGAGATGCATCAGCATGCGTGTTAGTTTTCCTTTGTATTTGATTAGGAATGAAAATGGAGTGGAAAGTTTCCATTTTTCGGGAGAAAAAATGGAAACGGAGAGAAACCAACGTTTTGTTTCGTTGGATCGCGCCATCGAGCAAAACCAACCTTTAAATCACGTGTGTCGTGTTCGTGTCTCACCCTCCTCCACGGCTCGACCCCACACAGTCGCTCGGCATGCCACTCACCGCAAACTGAGTATACGATAACTTTCCCGCCTGCTTGTCGATGGATCGCGCCATGGAGTACTAGCACTACTGGAAGAGATTGACGAGTTGGGGGAGGACAGCTAGCTGTAGCACGGACTCCCAAGGACTTTTTACATGCATGTTGTAGCCGGCTATTGCGACCTTTGAACGCGGAGCAGCCGCGTGCACCCGGAAGCGGTGCGGGCGACGCTCTCTCGGCCGGCGCGCCACTTCAATGCCGGCGCCAGTGAGAGGTCGCGTCCGCTCTGGCCGGGCATGAATGCGGCACTGACCGTTTCGGGCGGGAAGCACGCGCGGGTGATAAGAGGGTTCAGGTTGGTCAGGACCGGCCGTGGCAGCGGTCCGGACGTGCGCAAACAAGAGATGTTGTACGTTAATATTGCTGCATATATAATTAACAACATAAATAATGTGCCAGTTGGACAAATATGATTGGAGATGGAGATGGAAATGGAATTTTACGTAAACACGGATATGCATGTCTATGTCTATGTGTGTGTACATGACGACTCTCGCGACCTGGAAGCGGGGGCGTGTTTTTGATCGAGTTTTCTTTCTTGGTATGTTAGAAAAATTGTACACCAGTTTTCGTTTCTTTTTCCGGGAACGCGCGTATCCTATTTAAAACCACTGCTATGGAGAGATTTTTTTACTCCATTATAGCCTTTTCTTTGATAGAGTTTCTCGCGTCTCGCTCTCTCACCCTCTCCATATCAAAACAAGATGACAATGTCCACTCTATCTCTCTCCTCACCGGTGGTCACAGATCCGGCCAAATCCCGTCTGTTGCGGGAGGTGAGGAGGTGCAGCGTTGAAGTTGTCGCCGTCGGCGATGGAGGAAGCCGATGCGCATCGTCCTCTCGGAGCCGGCGCTGGCGCGAACGAAGATCCTCCGCGCCCTTGTTCGCTGCCGTCGTGTGGGCAGATCCCGCCCGCCCGCCTAAACGACATCTCGCCCACCTGAGGTATACTTCTTGTACTGGTCCAGCTCCCCAGGTCGCTGCGTGCGGGATTTCTTCTATGCGACTACTCCCCAGCTCCCCATGCATAGTAGCTAGGGTCCGTCAGCTGGTCCAACATCACCTACTAGTACTATTATAGAGGAAATGCCACTCAAAAAGTTGTCCTGATTTATGCCTCGGTGGAGGTATACATGTTGTTTCGACAAAAAGTACACGTTGGTTGTGCGGTCATTGTCCATATGGTGGTAGTACTATCACTGGTTAAGTGAAGAAATGCTTTTTTCTCGGGTATCCTGGTTTAGTTCCCATCAAGATAATTTTGATGCTTCTGTTTGTTGGTGTACTTTTCATTAATTCTTATTGACAATTGAGATGTCGTTGCTAACCCTTTTTTATATTTTTGGAAACAGCGATGCGTGTCTCCATACCCGGGCATGTCTTCCTCAATTTTAGTGGAACTGCAGAAAATTGGATGGCCATTGTTGTTCCGCCTCACTATCCTCTACCACGTGGTTCTTCCTTCCTCGAGCTTGATTACTGAGAAGAAACAGACCACAGTGAGGATTTATCGAACTTCATAGGTGCCTCACCCAAACTTGATGCCAAATGGATGATGCATCACCACGATGACCTATCGATGCTCATGGTTGTGCCTCATGGTTGCGTCGGCTGGTGAAGCTGGTCGATTTTCAATGAAAAACAACATGTCTTCCATTAGTGCTCTTGCTTGTTACGCACAAAGATGATATCCTTCGTCAGTTCACCTTGGTTGTGTTGGAGACGCAGTCGTCTTTCACGTTGGTGCAATTTTATCGCACAATTGGCTATGAACCAAATGTTTCCTCGAAGAAGGATCGACGTTGGTACTAATAGCATAAGTTTTGTATTGATTTCTAAGCCTTCTCACAACTTTGTTTCCAGCTCCCCTGTAATTTTATTTATCCAGCTATTAACTTTGATTTAAAAAATGGTGTGGACTAAAAACCCGGATGGACATAGTAGCCCTTCATTTTTATTTACTCCGCATATTAGATTTGATTGAAGTCAAACTTTGTAATACTCTCAAACCATTCCGATAATTGAAATTAAAATTCTTTATTTGTACACACTCTCACACGTATCCGATAATTTGGCGCATGTGTGGTTGTTCACTTAAGGGAGGGTAGTGTACCACACGTGAAGGACAGGAAGTGCGACCAGGACGCGTGGGCGTGGATCGTTAGTTCATCGGAAGTAGTACTAGTTTTCTTCACTGTACATTAAATAAAGAGTTTCGGTTCGTACTTACACAATTTAAAACGATTGTTATGGAGAGAATAAGAAAACCACTCCACTATATATTAGTCGTATACACGAGAGTACTATATGGACGCAGCTTCATTGACTTAGTGCACATGCCTTTGGATTTATGACAGGTGGGCCCAAAATGTGGCTGGCTCACCTGTCATACAGCCAAAAGCAGGTGCAGTGAAGGCACCGGAGCTCAGTCCCTACTACAGTAGTATATATATAAGCGGGAGCCTCAGCGCTTGTTCACTAGGGTTTGCACTCTGCACACGCTCGCCGCACTACATATATGTTACACGCTGGAGGCTCAGCGTTCATTTGCTAGGGTTTGCTATATTCACAGTCTCTCACCCTCTCTTCACCAGATCTAAACAAGACTGCATTGGCCTCTTGTCTCTCTCTCCCCCCTCATAGCTGGTGAAGGAGGCGTCCGTATCCCATCGCACCAGGAAGGGGAGGAGGTGCAGCGTTCACTCTATCGCCTTCGGTGAGGGAGGCAATCCACTGCCGGCTGCGATGTTCTCTTTCACCCAGCGCCTGTGCGGGAGGGCCACCGACCCCTTCTTCCTCGCTGCCGTACATAGTGTGGGCAGATCCGGCCTCCCGCCGCACGCCTTGCCACATCCCGACGACCCTAAGGTATAAGTCTCTTTGAAACCGTCGTCGCTCTAGCTGCATGTGGATCTTTTTCGATCTTTAGTCGAATCTAGGTCTTGGTTCAAAGAGGAAAGAAGGGTGCGGTGGGCTGGAGCAAGAATCTAGGACGTGGTTCAATGAGGAAAGGAGGGGCGGAAAGTAGTATAGACTGGCTATCCAGCCGCTTTGTAGGTCGAAAAGGGAAAAAGGGGGTAACCCAGTACACACATCTGTAAGGAACCGATCTCTTTGATGAAAAGGGAAAGAAACTAGGGGGTCGGGTAGTTTGTGCAGGACTAGATTTGCTGCCCTCACATAGGAAGAAGGTTCAAAGAGAACAAATATGGGACCAGCGCATATATGCTGCTTGGCTACATACTCTGCATCACCCATTTATACGTGTGGATGCACATGGTGCTGGCATGTCCCATACAGCTATTTTGCTGTTGCTAATCTAAGAATGCCGCTGGAAAATTGAAGCAATGCCACTGTTAAAAGTAAAATACATTTTCTAATGAATGTTGTTTCAAGAGAATGTCTCTGTTAATATGAATCAATGCAACCGTTTTAGAAATGCTACTGTCCTACTTTGTTTTCTATCCAAGATAAGTTAGATGCTTCTTTCTGTCACCGTTTGTTTCATCCTCCTTTATCGGCAAGTAATTGTTTCCTTTTTTGCCTCTGTTAAAACAGGGCTATCGATTCAACTTGTTTCTATTGCGACATTTTGCTTCGCTACTCGAAACACTTATGTTTTAAGAGTGTTTTGTGCAGTTCAACTTGAATGTCACACCGTTGACTTTGCTTAATTTTGGTGGAACTGCACAAAAGGAGATCGAGATTCGTATTTTACCTTTGTCGGTCTCATGAAAGGTCAATACAGGCCATCATCCACATGATTGTGCAGTGTGCTTTGAGATGTTGTGCTACTTGTATTGGTACTGTTTTAAATAAATGTTGAATTGAAGCTATTGTATTGCTATCTTTTCCCATTAAGTAGTGAACAAAAATGGGACCAACCCAGACATGATGCTTGTTGCTTTGTTACAACAAACTCTAAATCACCCCCTTTATAAGTAGATGGAAGCACATACTGTTGTTGCGCCCACTCTCCCCTGGAACTGTTTATGCTTTTCGTTAATATAATGCCGCTGGTAAAATTAAGCAATGCCACTCTCAGAATTAATTAACTACTGAATCTTAGTTCAAAACTGCAACACTTGTTAGGAATGGTACTATCCTGCTTTGTAGTTCTTTCTACATGTTTAACCAAGGTATTGTCAAGATAATGTCTCTGTTAAAATGAATCAGTTGCATTGTTTTAGGAATGGTACTTTTCTGCTTTGTCGTTCTTTATACATGTTGAAACAAGGCATTGTTAAGATAATGTCTCTGTCAATATGAGTGAATCACACTGATGGAGAATTGCTACTCTCCTGCTTTGTTTCCCATTAAGATAAAGTAGATCAGTAGATGCTTTTCTTCTGGGAGTACAAGTCATCAACCGTTATTTCTCAGTAATTGTTTCCCTTATACCTATTGTTGCTTACAGGGATATCAAAATTAAAGCTCGGCTTTATTCCGACTTTGATTTTAGTTGAACTGCACAAAATGAGCCAATGTGTCCAAGGCAAACTGCTGCATTACTGGGTCCAGTTGGTCATTCCACTTTGCAGAAAGAAGCAGTCACTGTTTGCGCTACATTACAGAAGGAATGACCGAGAAGCTTTAGAGAGTATTATTAGACACCAGTGACATGACTAGTCTGCAGAGACCATTGGCAATTTAACAACACGTGGAGTGCCCTGGGCAAAAAGTGCCCAAACAAGTACAAGAAGCTACGACAGGACTCCACGATCATAGGCATTACATATTTTGAATGGGAAAAGCTTGTCAAAGTTTAATCATTGATGTTAGCAAGAAGACGCTAGTTTAATATATTGGAATTGGAAAACCTTGTCAAAATTTGCTCATTGATGTTAGCCAGAAGACATGCATTTGATATTTTTGATTGGGACGCCCTTGCTGTGAGCAGCGTCGAGTGTTTTTTCCTATTCCTGTATTCAGTTTAGAAGTAAATAGTTACTCTACTGAGATATTCTTGTGTTAAGAGTTTTTTCTGAATATTGTCTATGTAATGCTTGGCCTTGTGTTTGATTGCAAAGTTGAGCTTGGAATGTTGTGGCATGCAGCATCACGAGCTGTTCACCGTGCCTCCTGAGAATAATGCTTCGTATTGTTTTGCATGTCGATCTAATGCCAGTGTTTTGCATGTCGAGCTGTTCATCCTCTTCTGTTGTTTCCGTGCTTAAGAAGTTCATCGTCTGATGTTTCATTCATAGCCTATACGACAAGTCGGGTAGGTTAGACGTGAAACCATATGATTGAAGGAAATATGCCCTAGAGGCAATAATAAAGTTATTATTTATTTCCTTATATCATGATAAATGTTTATTATTCATGCTAGAATTGTATTAACCGGAAACATAATACATGTGTGAATACATAGACAAACAGAGTGTCACTAGTATGCCTCTACTTGACTAGCTCGTTGATCAAAGATGGTTATGTTTCCTAGCCATAGACATGAGTTGTCATTTGATTAACGGGATCACATCATTAGGAGAATGATGTGATTGACTTGACCCATTCCGTTAGCTTAGCACTCGATCGTTTAGTCTGTTGCTATTGCTTTCTTCATGACTTATACATGTTCCTATGACTATGAGATTATGCAACTCCCGTTTACCGGAGGAACACTTTGTGTGCTACCAAACATCACAACGTAACTGCGTGATTATAAAGGTGCTCTACAGGTGTCTCCAAAGGTACTTGTTGGGTTGGCGTATTTTGAGATTAGGATTTGTCACTCCGATTTGTCGGAGAGGTATCTCTGGGCCCACTCAGTAATACACATCACTATAAGCCTTGCAAGCATTGTGACTTATGAGTTAGTTGCGGGATGATGTATTATGGAATGAGTAAAGAGACTTGCCGGTAACGAGATTGAACTAGGTATCGAGATACCGACGATCGAATCTCGGGCAAGTAACATACCGATGACAAAGGGAACAACGTATGTTGTTATGCGGTCTGACCGATAAAGATCTTCGTAGAATATGTGGGAACCAATATGAGGATCTAGGTTCCGCTATTGGTTATTGACTGGAGAGGTGTCTCGGTCATGTCTACATAGTTCTCGAACCCGTAGGGTCCGCACGCTTAACGTTACGATGACAATTATATTATGAGTTTATATGTTTTGATGTACCGAAGGTTGTTCGGCGTCCCGGATGTGATCACGGACATGACGAGGAGTCTCGAAATGGTCGAGACATAAAGATTGATATATTGGAAGCCTATGTTTGGACATCGGAAGTGTTCCGGGCGAAATCGGGATTTTTCCGGAGTACCGGGAGGTTACCGGAACCCCCCGGTAACTTAATGGGCCTTATTGGGCCTAGGTGGAAGAGAGGAGAGGAGGCCAGGGCAGGGACGCGCGCCCCTCCCCCCCAGTCCGAATAGGACAAGGAGAGGGGGGCGGCGCCCCCCCTTCCTTCCTCCCCTGCACCTTTTCCCCCTTCCTCTCCTAGTCCAACATGGAAAGGGGGGGAGTCCTACTCCCGGTAGGAGTAGGACTCCTCCTGGCGCGCCTCTCCTCCCTTGGCCGGCGGCCTCCCCTTGCTCCTTTATATACGGGGGCAGGGGGGCACCTCTCTACACACAATTGATCAACGATCTTTTAGCCGTGTGCGGTGCCCCCCTCCACCATATTACACCTCGATAATATCGTAGCGGTGCTTAGGCGAAGCTCTGCGTTAGTAGAACATCATCATCGTCACCACGCTGTCGTGCTGACGAAACTCTCCCTCAACACTCGGCTGGATCGGAGTTCGAGGGACGTCATCGAGCTGAACGTGTGCTGAACTCGGAGGTGCCGTGCGTTCGGTACTTGATCGGTCGGATCGTGAAGACGTACGACTACATCAACCGCGTTGTGTTAAACGCTTCCGCTATCGGTCTACGAGGGTACGTGGACAACACTCTCCCCTCTCGTTGCTATGCATCACCATGATCTTGCGTGTGCGTAGGAAATTTTTTGAAATTACTACGTTCCCCAATAGTGGCATCCGAGCCTGGTTTTATGCGTTGATGTTATATGCACGAGTAGAACACAAGTGAGTTGTGGGCGATATAAGTCATACTGCTTACCAGCATGTCATACTTTGGTTCGGCGGTATTGTGAGATGAAGCGGCCCGGACCGACATTACACGTACGCTTACGCGAGACTGGTTTCGCCGTTGCGAGCACTCGTTGCTTAAAGGTGACTGGCGGGTGTCTGTCTCTCTCACTTTAGTTGAACCGAGTGTGGCTACGCCCAGTCCTTGTGAAGGTTAAAACAGCACCAACTTGACAAACTATCGTTGTGGTTTTGATGCGTAGGTAAGAACGGTTCTTGCTAAGCCCGTAGCAGCCACGTAAAACTTGCAACAACAAAGTAGAGGACGTCTAACTTGTTTTTGCAGGGCATGTTGTGATGTGATATGGTCAAGACATGATGCTATATTTTATTGTATTAGATGATCATGTTTTGTAACCGAGTTATCGGCAACTGGTAGGAGCCATATGGTTGTCGCTTTATTGTATGCAATGCAATCGCCATGTAATTGTTTTACTTTATCACTAAGCGGTAGCGATAGTCGTAAAAGCAATAGTTGGCGAGACGACAACGATACTACGATGGAGATCAAGGTGTCGCGTCGGTGACGATGGTGATCATGACGGTGCTTCGGAGATGGAGATCACAAGCACAAGATGATGATGGCCATATCATATCACTTATATTGATTGCATGTGATGTTTATCTTTTATGCATCTTATCTTGCTTTGATTGACGGTAGCATTATAAGATGATCTCTCACTAAAATTTCAAGATAAATGTGTTCTCCCTGAGTATGCACCGTTGCGAAAGTTCTTCGTGCTGAGACACCACGTGATGATCGGGTGTGATAGGCTCTACGTTCAAATACAACGGGTGCAAAACAGTTGCACACGCGGAATACTCAGGTTAAACTTGACGAGCCTAGCATATGCAGATATGGCCTCGGAACACGAAGACCGAAAGGTCGAGCGTGAATCATATAGTAGATATGATCAACATAGTGATGTTCACCATTGAAGCTACTCCATCTCACGTGATGATCGGACATGGTTTAGTTGATTTGGATCACGTAATCACTTAGATGATTAGAGGGATGTCTATCTAAGTGGGAGTTCTTAAGTAATATGATTAATAGAACTTAAATTTATCATGAACTTAGTACCTGATAGTATCTTGCTTGTCTATGTTAATTGTAGATAAATGGCCCGTGCTGTTGTTCCGTTGAATTTTAATGCGTTCCTTGAGAAAGCAAAGTTGAAAGATGATGGTAGCAATTACACGGACTGGGTCCGTAACTTGAGGATTATCCTCATTGCTGCACAGAAGAATTACGTCCTGGAAGCACCGCTGGGTGCCAGGCCTCCTGCAAGAGCAACACCAGAAGTTATGAACGTCTGGCAGAGCAAAGCTGATGACTACTCGATAGTTCAGTGTGCCATGCTTTACGGCTTAGAACCGGGTCTTCAACGACGTTTTGAACGTCATGGTGCATATGAGATGTTCCAGGAGTTGAAGTTAATATTTCAAGCAAATGCCCGGATTGAGAGATATGAAGTCTCCAATAAGTTCTACAGCTGCAAGATGGAAGAGAATAGTTCTGTCAGTGAGCATATACTCAAAATGTCTGGGTATAATAATCACTTGATTCAACTGGGAGTTAATCTTCCGGATGATAGCGTCATTGACAGAATTCTCCAATCACTGCTACCAAGCTACAAGAGCTTCATGATGAACTATAACATGCAAGGGTTGAATAAGACAATTCCCGAGCTCTTCGTAATGCTAAAGGCAGCGGAGGTAGAAATCAAAAAGGAGCATCAAGTGTTGATGGTCAATAAGACCACTAGTTTCAAGAAAAAGGACAAAGGGAAGCAGAACGGGAACTTCAAGAAGAACAGCAAGCAAGTTGCTGTTCAGGAGAAGAAACCCAAGTCTGGACCTAAGCCTGAAACTGAGTGATTCTACTACAAGCAGACTGGTCACTGGAAGCGGAACTGCCCCAAGTATTTGGCGGATAAGAAGGATGGCAAGGTTAACAAAGGTATATGTGATATACATGTTATTGATGTGTACCTTACTAATGCTCGCAGTAGCACCTGGGTATTTGATACTGGTTCAGTTGCTAATATTTACAACTCGAAACAGGGGCTACGGATTAAGCGAAGATTGGCTAAGGACGAGGTGACGATGCGCGTGGGAAATGGTTCCAAAGTCGATGTGATCGCGGTGGGCACGCTACCTCTACATCTACCTTCGGGATTAGTTTTAGACCTAAATAATTGTTATTTGGTGCCAGCGTTAAGCATGAACATTATATCTGGATCTTGTTTAATTCGAGACGGTTATTCATTTAAATCAGAGAATAATGGTTGTTCTATTTATATGAATAATATCTTTTATGGTCATGCACCCTTGAAGAGTGGTCTATTTTTATTAAATCTTGATAGTAGTGACACACATATTCATAATGTCAAAGCCAAAAGATGCAGAGTTGATAATGATAGTGCAACTTATTTGTGGCACTGCCGTTTAGGTCATATCGGTGTAAAGCGCATGAAGAAACTCCATAATGATGGACTTTTGGAATCACTTGATTATGAATCACTTGGTACTTGCGAACCGTGTCTCATGGGCAAGATGACTAAAACACTGTTCTCCGGAACTATGGAGGGAGCAACTGATTTGTTGGAAATCATACATACAGATGTATGTGGTCCGGTGAATATTGAAGCTTGTGGCGGATATCATTATTTTCTCACCTTCACAGATGATTTGAGCAGATATGGGTATATCTACTTAATGAAACATAAGTCTGAAACATTTGAAAAGTTCAAAGAATTTCAGAGCGAAGTTGAAAATCATCATAACAAGAAAATAAAGTTTCTACGATCAGATCGTGGAGGAGAATATTTGAGTTACGAGTTTGACCTACATTTGAAACAATGCGGAATAGTTTCGCAACTCACGCCACCCGGAACACCACAACGTAATGGTGTGTCCGAACGTCGTAATCGTACTTTACTAGATATGGTGCGATCTATGATGTCTCTTACTGATTTACCGCTATCGTTTTGGGGTTATGCTTTAGAGACGGCTGCATTCACTCTAAATAGGACACCATCGAAATCCGTTGAGACGACGCCTTATGAACTATGGTTTGGAAAGAAACCAAAGTTGTCGTATCTTAAAGTTTGGGGTTGCGATGCTTATGTGAAGAAACTTCAACCTGATAAGCTCGAACCTAAATCGGAGAAATGTGTCTTCATAGGATACCAAAAGGAGACTGTTGGGTACACCTTCTATCACAGATCCGAAGGCAAGACATTCGTTGCTAAGAATGGATCCTTTCTAGAGAAGGAGTTTCTCTCGAAAGAAGTGAGTGGGAGGAAAGTAGAACTTGATGAGGTAACTGTACCTGCTCCCTTATTGGAAAGTAGATCATCACATAAATCAGTTTCTGCGACACCTACACCAATTAGTGAGGAAGTTAATGATAATGATCATGAAACTTCAGATCAAGTTATTACTGAACCTCGTAGGTCAACCAGATTAAGATCCGCACCAGAGTGGTACGGTAATCCTGTTCTGGAGGTTATGTTGCTAGACCATGACGAACCTACGAACTATGAAGAAGCGATGGTGAGCCCAGATTCCGCAAAATGGCTTGAGGCCATGAAATCCGAGATGGGATCCATGTATGAGAACAAAGTATGGACTTTGGTTGACTTGCCCGATGATCGGCAAGACATTGAAAATAAATGGATCTTCAAGAAGAAGAAGACTGACGCTAACGGTAATGTTACTGTCTATAAAGCTCGACTTGTTGCGAAAGGTTTTCAACAAGTTCAAGGGATTGACTACGATGAGACCTTCTCACCCGTAGCGATGCTTAAGTCTGTCCGAATCATGTTAGCAATTGCCGCATTTTATGATTATGAAATTTGGCAAATGGATGTCAAAACTGCATTCTTGAATGGATTTCTGGAAGAAGAGTTGTATATGATGCAACCGGAAGGTTTTGTCGATCCAAAGGGAGCTAACAAAGTGTGCAAGCTCCAGTGATCCATTTATGGACTGGTGCAAGCCTCTCGGAGTTGGAATAAACGCTTTGATAGTGTGATCAAAGCATTTGGTTTTATACAGACTTTTGGAGAAGCCTGTATTTACAAGAAAATGAGTGGGAGCTCAGTAGCATTTCTGATATTATATGTGGATGACATATTGCTAATTGGAAATGATATAGAATTTCTGGGTAGCATAAAGGGATACTTGAATAAGAGTTTTTCAATGAAAGACCTCGGTGAAGCTGCATATATACTAGGCATCAAGATCTATAGCGATAGATCAAGACGCTTAATTGGACTTTCACAAAGCACATACCTTGACAAAGTTTTGAAGAAGTTCAAAATGGATCAAGCAAAGAAAGGGTTCTTGCCTGTACTACAAGGTGTGAGATTGAGTAAGACTCAATGCCCGACCACTTCAGAAGATAGAGAGAAGATGAAAGATGTTCCCTATGCTTCAGCCATAGGCTCTATCATGTATGCAATGCTGTGTACCAGACCTGATGTGTGCCTTGCTATAAGTTTAGCAGGGAGGTACCAAAGTAATCCAGGAGTGGATCACTGGACAACGGTCAAGAACATCCTGAAATACCTGAAAAGGACTAATGATATGTTTCTCGTTTATGGAGGTGACAAAGAGCTCATCGTAAATGGTTACATTGATGCAAGCTTTGACACTGATCCGGACGATTCTAAATCGCAAACCGGATACATATTTACATTGAACGGTGGAGCTGTCAGTTGGTGCAGTTCTAAGCAAAGTGTCGTGGCGGGATCTACGTGTGAAGCGGAGTACATAGCTGCTTCAGAAGTAGCAAATGAAGGAGTCTGGATGAAGGAGTTCATATCCGATCTAGGTGTCATACCTAGTGCATCGGGACCAATGAAAATCTTTTGTGACAATACTGGTGCAATTTCCTTAGCAAAGGAATCCAGATTTCACAAGAGAACCAAGCACATCAAAAGACGCTTCAATTCCATCCAGGATTTAGTTCAGGTGGGAGACATAGAAACTTGCAAGATACACACGGATCTGAATGTTGCAGACCCGTTGACTAAGCCTCTTCCACGAGCAAAACATGATCAGCACCAAGACTCCATGGGTGTGAGAATCATTACTGTGTAATCTAGATTATTGACTCTAGTGCAAGTGGGAGACTGAAGGAAATATGCCCTAGAGGCAATAATAGAGTTATTATTTATTTCCTTATATCATGATAAATGTTTATTATTCATGCTAGAATTGTATTAACCGGAAACATAATACATGTGTGAATACATAGACAAACAGAGTGTCACTAGTATGCCTCTACTTGACTAGCTCGTTGATCAAAGATGGTTATGTTTCCTAGCCATAGACATGAGTTGTCATCTGATTAACGGGATCACATCATTAGGAGAATGATGTGATTGACTTGACCCATTCCGTTAGCTTAGCACTCGATCGTTTAGTATGTTGCTATTGCTTTCTTCATGACTTATACATGTTCCTATGACTATGAGATTATGCAACTCCCGTTTACCGAAGGAACACTTTGTGTGCTACCAAACGTCACAACGTAACTGGGTGATTATAAAGGTGCTCTACAGGTGTCTCCAAAGGTACTTGTTGGGTTGGCGTATTTAGAGATTAGGATTTGTCACTCCGATTGTCGGAGAGGTATCTCTGGGCCCACTCAGTAATACACATCACTATAAGCCATGCAAGCATTGTGACTAATGAGTTAGTTGTGGGATGATGTATTACGGAACGAGTAAAGAGACTTGCCGGTAACGAGATTGAACTAGGTATCGAGATACCGATGATCGAATCTCGGGCAAGTAACATACCGATGACAAAGGGAACAACGTATGTTGTTATGCGGTCTGACCGATAAAGATCTTCGTAGAATATGTGGGAACCAATATGAGCATCCAGGTTCCGCTATTGGTTATTGACCGGAGAGGCATCTCGGTCATGTCTACATAGTTCTCGAACCCGTAGGGTCCGCACGCTTAACGTTACGATGATAGTTATATTATGAGTTTATATGTTTTGATATACCGAAGGTTGTTCGGAGTCCCGGATTCGGTCACGGACATGACGAGGAGTCTCGAAATGGTCGAGACATAAAGATTGATATATTGGAAGCCTATGTTTGGACATCAGAAGTGTTCCGGGTGAAATCTGGATTTTTCCGGAGTACCGAGATGTTACCGGACCCCCCCGGGAACTTAATGGGCCTTATTGGGCCTAGGTGGAAGAGAGGAGAGGAGGCCAGGGCAGGGCCGCGCGCCCCTCCCCCCCAGTCCAAATAGGACAAGGAGAGGGGGGCGGCGCCCCCCCTTCCTTCCTCCCCTCCACCTTTTCCCCCTTCCTCTCCTAGTCCAACATGGAAAGGGGGAGTCCTACTCCCGGTAGGAGTAGGACTCCTCCTGGCGCGCCTCTCCTCCCTTGGCCGGCGGCCTCCCCCTTGCTCCTTTATATACGGGGGCAGGGGGGCAACTCTCAACACACAATTGATCAACGATCTTTTAGCCGTGTGCGGTGCCCCCCTCCACCATATTACACCTCGATAATATCGTAGCGGTGCTTAGGCGAAGCCCTGCGTCAGTAGAACATCATCATCGTCGCCACGCCGTCGTGCTGACGAAACTCTCCCTCAACACTCGGCTGGATCGGAGTTCGAGGGACATCATCGAGCTGAACGTGTGCTGAACTCGGAGGTGCCGTGCGTTCGGTACTTGATCGGTCGGATCGTGAAGACGTACAACTACATCAACCGCGTTGTGTTAAACGCTTCCGCTATCGGTCTACGAGGGTATGTGGACAACACTCTCCCCTCTCGTTGCTATGCATCACCATGATCTTGCGTGTGCGTAGGAATTTTTTTGAAATTACTACGTTCCCCAACAATGATCTTCTGACCAACTCATGATATTAGGCCGTGATTGGATCGTCGTTTTCCAACCAAAACCGCTTGTAAAACTGACGCTTGTAAATTAAAGCAGATGGTCTCGGGCGAAGGTGCTTGGTTGGTCGATTTTGACTAGTAAAATATCGGAAGTACTTCACACACGATAAAAACGCTGAACGACACTCGGACGATTGCTAATCCAGCCATTAGCTGTTGTTTCAGCCTTGCCCATGGATGGCATGATACGCACGTCGTGCATGTATCGTCTGGTAATGTCGTCCATATAGCAGTGCTCGTAAAATATACACTGGTCTCTCAAATTACACGCGTAACCAGCCGGTTTTACATACAGACCTCGGGCCCTCGGTTTCATTACGCCTGTATTTTACGCGTTGTTTCCGATGACGAGTAAATTACACTTGTATGTTAATACATGTTTGAAATAAACCACAGCTCCCAAGCGCGGCCTTACCGTTTCATGCCATCTCCGTTTCTCGAAGGTGCTCATAGGTGTCCGATGATCCTGGCTTCCTGAATGAGCAGTGGGCGCTGTATCAGACCATCTGTAGGGCCCGCGAGGCCCTCTTCGTTGTCCTTCGAGTTGTTGCGCTCGACGTGGCGCCGAGCATTGTTAACATCGTCAACGAACATGAGGATTCAGGAGATGACTTTATTTTGACTGGATGACACTAGGGACCCACTAGGGCCATAGCCGTACGTACGCAAGTGCCTCCTTATTATGTACAACTATATTTTTTTTGCTTTCTCCTGGTTTCCTGACATCACGGTCCCACACCATTGTCAACCTATGTAGTCAATATAAACGAGAGAATTGCACAAGGTGCGGCCGACAACTGGGACCAAGCAGCTCGAGCAGTATTTGTGTTTTTGAGGCTTGAGCACTGCAGAGTTTTTCTTGGCGATGATTTCGTTGTTGTTCAGAGGAGAGCAGGGTATTAACTGGGCGAGCTGTGGCTCGTCTAGCCCAGGCCAGATATCCAGCCCAGATACTAATTTTTTCAAGATGAAAATGGCTAGCTCAGCTATACGTCTTTTTGAGGAATACCCAGGCAAGGTCAACTTGTTATTCTCCGCCCTGCTGGGCTGCAAATCTTTCCTAGGAGGGATGCATTAGGCTTAACAGGAAAATGGGCTTTAAAAATTAATAAATGGGATGTAATTATAAAAACTGGGCAGTAACTATAAAATATGCACCAAACACGAAATTAGTTTATAAAATATTATTTATGGATTTTGAAAATCATAAATTTTCATTGTTGCGCGCGCAATGTTTCGTCGGATTTTTACGTAATACAAATTTATATTTAATCTGACTAGAAATTTCGGGATAAAAATGAGGGAAATTTTATTGAATTCTGTCTTCAACGGTTGGTTGAAATTATTAATCGTTGTCCTAGCTAGAAAATGGGCTGTACTTTTAACAAACTGTAAATGGGCTGTTGTAAATTCCATTAGAATTCAAAAATGGGCTGTACATTCTTACAAAACGCAAATGGGCTATAAGTTCTCCGCCACACACTTGTGGGCCTACTAAGTGACGCGTTCCCTAAAAAAAATAAGTTGACGCGTATGCAAGGCTTTGTCAACTTATTATAGTCAACACACGGTTCTAGCAGCAGTGGCCGTCGGATGTCTATCCAACGGATGTCGTGCTTCTTCTTCAATCTCGGATATTCTTAGCTTCGGCCGCCAAAAAAAATGATTCCTCGCCCTGACATCTGGGGCGCACCGTTTCGGAGGCTGACCTGTGGGCCTACTAAGTTGGCGCGTACCAAGGGCTTTGTCAACTTAGTCAATATAAACGATTCTAGCTTCAGTGACTGTACGATGTCGATCCAACGGCCGTAGTGCTTCTTCAACATCTGTTCTTCTTGGTCCAGCCGCCCAAAGCAGCGCCGGTCGTGCTGCCTGCTCCTGCCTCCCGTGGCCGGCTGTGCTACCGCGGAGGCCTCACCGCCCCCATACTACTCCCACCGCTGGCCAGGCCATCCCTCCACTCACCCACACCCCCTGTTATTCTGCAGCGACAGCAGCCTCACACCGCAGCCGAACCAGTGAACCCTCGTACTCCTCTCCGCGCGGGCTTCCAGTGCTGCGTCTTCCCCGGCTCCGCGTCGTCCCCTTTCTAGGCCTCGCCGTCATCCACCGCCCTGGTGCTCTCAGCGCGGCGTGGTCAACGTGGTCAACGACCGACTTCCATCGGAAGAGTACTGTACGTGGAGAGGCTGACAGCTGAGTCCACGGCGGCCGCAAGGAAGTGCCTCCTTATTATGCGCAAAATAATTATTCCTCCACCTGACAGCGGGGACCCACCAGACGGGCCACCAGTATTTTGCGAAAAAAATCGTTTCCCCCTGACTGCTGGGACCCACCGGACGGGCCACCGTATTTCGCGAAAAAAACGTTCCCCCCGCTGTCAGCTCGGACCCACCGGAAGTGCCTCCTTATTACGCACAAAAAAATGAATACTCCCCCGGCTAGCTGGGACCCACCTTGGTGGGAGGCTGACTTGTGGGCCTACTAAGTTGACGGGGATGAAGGGCTTTGTCAACTTAGTCAATATGAACGATTCTAGCTCCAGTGATCGTACGATGTCCATCCAACGGCCGTAGTGCTTCTTAAACCTCTGGTCTTCTTGCTCCAGCCGCCCAAAGCAGCGCCGGTCGTGCCGCATGCTCCTGCCTCCCGTGGCTGGCTATGCTGCCGTAGAGGCCTCACCGCCCCCTACTATTCCCACCGCTGGCCAGGCCCTGCGGCGACAGCAGCCTCACACCGCAGCCGAACCAGTGAACCCTCGTACTCCTCTCCGCGCGGGCTTTGACTGCCGCGTCTTCCCCGGCTCCGCGTCGTCCCCTTCCTAGGCCTCGCCGTCGTCCACCGCCGTGGTGCTCTCCGCGTGGCGTGGTCAACTTGGTCAAGGAACGACTTCCATCGGAAGAGTACTGTACGTGGAGAGTGACAGCTGGGTCCACGGCCACAACCCAGTTTTTTTGTGATTTGCCAAGTAAGTCGCTTTGTCAGGCCTGTTAGGCTGCTAATCTTTCAAGATAAGGAGAGCTTTCATTCGGCTGGCCGAGAAAATGGCCCATCAGTAATGAGAAATGGGCTGTACATTTTTAAAACACATCAAACCAACAATTAGTTTCGAATATCTTTTTTTTCATTTCAAGATTTTAAATTACATTAATTTTTATGCGTGGAGAATTTGTTGGATTTTATATTGATATACATTTATTTTTAAAATCAGTTTGAATGTGAGTCGAAATTTCGGGATTAAAAACAGTTCGAACCGCACCGAAATATGCAAAATTTCGTATAATTTTTTAACCGTGGCCACAATATGGGTTGTAATGCTAACAAAAAGAATATGTCTCCAAAAAAAACCTTAAGAATTAGCAAATGGGCTGTAAATTATTAGAAATAATGGCAGATGGGTTGTATGCTGTTTTCTACAGATTTGAGGCTTTCCTAAAAAAAAGGTTGACGCACAAGCACTGACTGTTGGATGTCCATCCAACGGCCGTCGTGCTTCTTCAATCTCTGCTCTTCCTGCTCCAGCCGCTCAAACAAGCGCCGACGGGACTGCCTGCTCCCTCCTCCCCGCGGCCGGCTGTGCTGCCGCGCAGGCCTCACCGCCCCACCATACTCCCAGCGCTGGCCTAGCCATCCCTCTACTCACCCACACCTGCTGTTATTCTCTGGCGATGGCAGACGAACCAGTAAACCCTCGTACAGTCGTACTCCCCTCTGCGTGGGAAACAACTGCCGAGTCTTCCCTGCCTCCGTGTCGTCCCCTTCCTAGGCCTCGCCGTCGTCCACCGCCGTGGTGCTCTCGGCGCGGCGTGGTCAATGTGGTCAACGACCGACTTCCATCGGAAGAGTACTGTGCGTGGACACGCTGACAGCTGGGTCCACGGCCGCAACAAGGAAGTGCCTCCTTATTACGCGCAAAATAATAATTCCTCCACCTGACAGCGGGGACCCACCGGACGGGCCACCATATTTCGCAAAAACAATGTTTCCCCCCGACTGCTGGGACCCACCAGCTACACCTTCGCACGCAAGGATGTGCGTCCGGCTAAAAAAAACAAAACGATTCGCCCCCCTGACTGCTGGGACCCACTAGCTACATCTTCGCACGCAAGGAAGTGCCTGACAGTCGGGACCCACCTGGTCGAAGCGTATGTAGCGTTGTCATTCTGGTCGCGAACGTGTACGTACACATATACTGGTGGATGTAGAGGCGCGCACGTGTCGTAGTAGAGGCGCGCACGTAGCATGTACACGTACGTACAACGGCCAGGGTGCAAGAAAGAAAATACGGCCACGTATGTCTACATACGGGCAGGGTCTCGAACGCCTACTCGTGCATACGTATGGCGAGGGCTCGTTGCCATGGCTGGGTCGGAACGGAGAAACAACGTCGTCGTCGTGTTCATGGGGAGGCAACGGAATGCGTCGTGTTCATGGGGAGGCAACAGAATGCGTCGTGTTCATCGGGAGGCAACGGAACGCGTGGGAGGCAACCGGCTGGGTCGGAATGGAATGCGTGGTCGTGTTCATCGGGAGGGCTTGGACGGAACAGGCGATGGAAATGAGGCCTGGCGTACCGCACAACAGAGGAAACGGACCTCCTACGTTCGGAACGGGGTCCTGTTGATCGGGAGGGGTGTGGCGTACCGCAAAACGGAGGAAACAGACCTCCTACGGTCGAAACGGGGGTCCTGTTGATCGGGAGGGGTGTGGCGTACCGTAAAATGGACGAAACGGACCTCCTACGGTCGAAACAGGGGTCCTATTGATCGGAAGGGGTGTGGCGTACCGCAAAACGGACGAAACGGACCTCCTACGTTC
>NC_057796.1:157929217-157985775 GCF_018294505.1 Triticum aestivum | reverse complement strand
CAGAGGCAGCATCGATCGGCTTCAGTTAGCAGTAGTAGCGAAGGAATCGCTCGATCGGGTTCAGTTAACAGCCATCGATCGATCGCTTGGGTTCAGTAACGCGTAGCCTGCAGTGCAATCGCTAGGGTTCAGTTAGAGCCCAACGCCTCGCTCGGGTTCAGTTAGAGCCAACGCCTCGCACACAGCGCGTACGTGTACAAGAGAAACGCGCATCGCTCGGCCCCCGACCTCCCACCGTAACCGGAAACTCCCCGAAATTTTCCTCGCCCTCGCTTCTACCACGGTTTTTTCCGTCATGAACGGCCCAAAGAATGTCATGCAGCTGCGTCTCCGGCCCGCCCAGGACGAAAAGCCCATTTTCTGTCATGATTTTTTGTCATAGAAGTAGGAGCCCACCACATCTATGATGATACCGGGTTTTGTCACAATTATCGTCATAGAAGTGTCATATGTATGACAGAAAAAAAATTGTTCGGCCCAGAATGTCACGGATGTGTCTTTTTTTTGTAGTGTATGAAAATGCCAAGTTGTTTAAAGAAAAAGTTAAAAGATGGCATGACAAAAGAATACAAAAGCGTGAGTTTAATGTAGGTGATTATGTATTGCTATACAACTCTCGTTTAAGATTTTTTGCAGGAAAACTTCTCTCTAAATGGGAAGGCCCTTACGTTATCGAGGAGGTCTATCGTTCCGGTGCCATAAAAATCAAGAACTTCGAAGGCACAAATCCGAAGATGGTGAACGGCCAAAGAATAAAACATTATATCTCAGATAATCCTATAAATGTTGAAACCAATGTTATTGAAATCGTAACCCCGGAGGAATACATAAGGGACACTTTCCGGAATGTTTCAGACCCTGAAAAGGAATAGATATGTGGTACGGTAAGTAAACCGACTCCAAAATAGTTCTAAAGGCAATTTTTCTACGTTTTGGAATATTTAGAAAAATAGAAATATAAGAAGCAGTCCGGGAAGGACACGAGGGCTCCACGAGGGTGGAGGTCGCGCCCTACCCCCTGGGCGCGCCCCCTGCCTCGTGGGCACCTCGTGTACTCTCCGGACTCCGTTTTCTTGCACGATACGTATTTTGGTCGGTAAAAATTCATTATATAATCTCCCGAAGGTTTTGATCACTGTATCACGCAATTATCCTCTGTTCTTGTTTCGAGCTGTTTTTCTGATAGATCTAGATCATCATGACGTGTCCAAGTGCCCCCAAGGACAAGTTCTTCGAGAAGGTCATCAATCCCTACCTCGCAGAGGTGCTGCAACACCCTCAAACCATTGAGATGCATGAGGGGGTGCTGCACATCCGCGATGCTGAGGGACCGAGGAAGACCGGAAGCGTGGAGACAAGGCTCGAGGCAATGGAGCAACAAGTTTTCAAGTGCCAGGAGATGGTGGAGCGTGGACTTGACTCCAATCACATGATGATCGCGGAGTTCACCAACAACCACAAGCTGGATGCCAAGGACATTGGGGAGGCTATCTTCAAGCTCCACGAGAAAATCGAGCACCTCCAAGCCCAAATCTATGACCTGCAAAACCAAAACTGTGAGTATGAATATAGATTCAAGAGAATGAGTTTGGCTGCAGATTTGAGGATCCCGGAGACTCGATCATCCTTCTATGATGGTGAGCCTCTTCCTTGGAAGATGGACGACAAACCTACTTCATCAACAACCCCATCACCACCACTTCCGAGGAAGGAGACATAATCACATGGGTATGGGCACTCCCCTTGGCAACTGCCAAGCTTGGGGGAGGTGCCCCGGTATCGTATCACCACCACACTCCTATCTTTACCGTTTTTGTAAGTTCGATCCTATTAGTAGTATCTTGATCTAGTAGAATAAAGTTTTGGTATGATCTAGTTTTGAGTTTTGCTTTATGATCCCTTATGTAATCGAGTCCGTGAGCTATATAATAAAGATTAGTGTTGAGTCAAGGGCTTGATTATTTTGCCATGATCTTGAGGGAATAAAAGAAAAGAAAAAGAATAAAAAGAAACAAAGAGATCATATTGATCTTATGGAGAGTAATGACTTCACATAGAAAGAGTATGATGATTAAAAATTGTTGAGAGTTGACAAACATAGCTTTGGTCATCGTTGCAATTAATAGGAAGTAATAAAGAAAGAGAGGTTTCACATATAAATATACTATCTTGGACATCTTTTATGATTGAGAGCACTCATTAAAATATGACATGCTAAATAGTTGACGTTGGACAAGGAAGACAACGTAATGGGTTATGTTTTCTTATATCTGACATAAAGTATATTGTCATGGATCATCCAACATATTGACCTTGCCTTTCCCCCTCATGCTAGCCAAATTCTTTGCACCAAGTAGAGCTACTACTTGTGCTTCCAAAAACCCTTAAACCCAGTTTTGCCATGAGAGTCCACCATATCTACCTATGGATTGAGTAAGATCCTTCAAGTAAGTTGTCATCGGTGCAATCAATCAAAAAAATTGCTCTCTAATTTTGTATGATTGATTGGTGTGGAGGAAATAAGCTTTATACGATCTTGTGATGTGGAAGAAATAAAAGCGACAGACTGCATAATAAAGGTTCATATAAAAAGTGGCAATATAAAGTGATGTTCTTTCGCATTAAGATTTTGTGCATCCAACCCTGAAAGCGCATGGCAACCTCTGCGTCCCTCTGCGAAGGGCTATCTTTTATTATTATCTTCTACCTTATGCAAGAGTCATGGTGATCTTTAACTTTCCTTTTTACATTTTATCCTTTGGCAAGCACAGTGTGTTGGAAAGATCCTGATACATATATCTAATTCGATGTAAGTTAGCATCAGCTATTACTGTTGACATTACCCTTGAGGTAAACGGTTGGGAGGCGAAACTATAAGCCCCTATCTTTCTCTGTGTCCGGTTAAAACTCCGTAACAACAAGTATTGCGTGAGTGTTAGCAATTGTGAAAGATTAAATGATAGTTGAGTATGTGGACTTGCTAACAAGCTCTGACATAGAATCTTTCTGATGTTATGATAAATTGCAATTGCTTCAATGACTGAGATTATAGTTTGTTAGTTCTCAATAAAGTTTCTGATTCATACTTTGCTTATGAATAGATTATTACTTGGGCATAAGAGATCATATGACATCATCGATATATGTTGCTGTTATGAGAATAATCATGATGCCCTCATGTCTGTATTTTATTTTATCGACACCTCTACCTCTAAACATGTGGACATATTTTTCGTTATCGGCTTCCGCTTGAGGACAAGCGAGGTCTAAGCTTAGGGGAGTTGATACGTCCATTTTGCATCATGCTTTTATATCGATATTTATTGCATTATGGGCTGTTATTACACATTATGTCACAATACTTATGCCTATTCTTTCTTATTTTACAATGTTTACATAAGGAGGGATAATTCTGGCAGCTGGAATTCTGGGCTGGAAAAGGAGTAAATATTGGAGACCTATTCTGCACAACTCCAAAAGTCCTGAAACTCCACGAAAGTTATTTTTGGAAATAATAAAAAATACTGAGCGGAAGAAATACCAGAGGGGCCCACACCCTGGCCACGAGGGTGGGGGCGCGCCCCCTGCCTCGTGGGCCCACTATTGGCTCTCCGGTGCCCATCTTCTGCTATATGAAGTCCTTCGTCCGAAGAAAAATGGGAAGCAAGCTTTCGGGACGAGACTCCGCCGCCACGAGGCGGAACCAATCTAGGGCTCTGGCAGAGCTGTTCTGCCGGGGACACTTCCCTCCGGGAGGGCAAATCATCGCCATCGTCATCACCAATGCTCCTCTCATCGGGAGAGGGCAATCTCCATCAACATCTTCACCAGCACCATCTCCTCTCAAACCCTAGTTCATCTCTTGTATCCAATTCTTGTGTCTAAGTCTGGGATTGGCACCTGTAGGTTGCTAGTAGTGTTGATTACTCCTTGTAGTTGATGCTAGTTGGTTTATTTTGTGGAAGATCATATGTTCAGATCCTATATGCATATTAATACTCCTATGATTATGAACATGAATATGCTTTGTGAGTAGTTACGTTTGTTCCTGAGGACATGGGAGAAGTCTTGCTATTAGTAGTCATGTGAATTTGGTATTCGTTCGATATTTTGATGAGATGTATGTTGTCTATCCTCTAGTGGTGTTATGTGAACGTCGACTACATGACACTTCACCATTATTTGTGCCCAGAGGAAGGCATTGGGAAGTAATAAGTAGATGATGGGTTGCTAGAGTGACAGAAGCTTAAACCCTAGTTTATGCGTTGCTTCGTAAGGGGCTGATTGGGATCCACATGTTTCATGCTATGGTTAGGTTTACCTTAATACTTCTTTTGTAGTTGCGGATGCTTGCAATAGGGGTTAATCATAAGTGGGATGCTTGTCCAAGGAAGGGCAGCACCCAAGCACCGGTCCACCCACATATCAAATTATCAAAGTACTGAACGTGAATCATATGAACGTGATGAAAACTAGCTTGACGATAATTCCCATGTGTCCTCTGGAGCGCTTTTCTCTATATAAGAGTTTGTCCAGGCTTGTCCTTTGCTACAAAAAGGATTGGGCCACCTTGCTGCACTTTATTTAATTTTGTTACTTGTTGCTCGTTACAAATTATCTTATCACAAAACTATATGTTACCTCTAATTTCTGTGCTTGTAGAGAATACCTTGCTGAAAACCTCTTATCATTTCCTTTTGCTCCTCGTTGGGTTCGACACTCTTACTTATCGAAAGGACTACGATCGATCCCCTATACTTGTGGGTCATCAGCGCCATAGTTGATGGAGCCGTTGATGATGAATATGGCGATGAAGATGACACGCTCCTTATGCTCTCGGGTTCACGCAAGTGATCCCCCTACCTGGCACTCCAAAGTTGTTGTGGGAAACCATGGCCACCTATGGGACCATCAGCCCCTTTTGGTTCGGCGAGGGGATGGGCACGTTGCACAAAGAGCGGAGAAGCGTAACACAGCATGACAGAGATCACACGGGCAGTTTTACCCAGGTTCGGGCCGCCGCGAGGCGTGAAAGCCTACTCCTGCTTTGGTGGATTGATGGTGGAGAACGCGGCGCTCTTGCCCGGCAGGGTTGCCTCGGGGTGAGAGTGACTACGCGCGTATGAATATGTGAGAGTTAAAATCCTCTCTACGATTTCCATGGGCGTCCTTTTATAGATAAAGGGGTCACCACAGTGGCAAATCAGTCTTTACATGCTGATTAGATAGCAAACAGTGCTATCATACCTAACTTTGCAGGCGGACAGAGTGCATTAAATGCACCACTTAGTGTCACATCACAACGTGCCCGACAACCCTTATCGGGCTATTTTGCCAGCTTCGCGCCTGCTTGCTTGACACGTCTCAGGACGGGTGTCATATGGAGGTGTTTTCTATAGGACGTGGCTGCAATGTGGCAAGAAGCAGCCACTTAGTCACTTAGGGGCTTGACACCGCATCGATTCATGACTTGCATCACTGTGAGGTGGTGCGGTGGAGTGGTTTCCCTCCGCAAGCCCCGGCAAGCCTGCTGGGATGATCTGGAGGCTTGCTTCCGGGGTAACCCCAACCCCGCCATGCTCGCCTGCCCGACAAGGGAGGTTTTTCCCTTAGTGATATCTTGTCTCTCTGGCTTGACTTGGTCTTCTCGACCAACTCTCTGATTCTTGAAAGAGCTGATCCCTTCGTGCTTGGTTTGATTTTGGGCACTGCAAACTAGTCCTTAGGCCTGTGCACAGTCTGGGAACCCGACCCAAGGTTTGTTGCACCGACACTCGATATTGAGATAGATTAAATTGTATGAGATTGGATAAATAGATCTAGCAAAAACACACAATAAATTATGTTGGCGTGGAAGCATGATCACCCATGGGGCAGGGGTGCCCCTTTGTGGTTCGGCAAGGGGACCGTCACATTGCACAAAGACCAGAACAACATGAGACAACACGACGATGGACAACTCTCTTTTACCTAGATTTGGGCCGCTTTGTAGCGTAAAACCCTACTCCTGCTATGGTGGATTGATCTGGAAGAACACGAAGACACGACGTGCTCTAGCCCGGAAAGGGTGCCTTGGGAGGAGCAGCGTGTGTGTACAAGCGTTGGGGGATCTAAAAATTGAACCCTTTGCTAGGTTGCCTTGGTCCTCCTTTTATAGCTTAAGGGGCGACCACGGTGGCAAAATAGTCATTTTAGTGTAATTAGATAGCTACCAGTGCTATCATACCTAACTCTAGCAGTTAGGACAAAGTGCATTTAGTGCACTCCTAGGTGTCAAGCTGAAGTTGAAGCCCGGCAAGCCTGCCGTGCCGCTTATCCATCTTCTCCTTATTAGCATGACACGCCTCCCGGACGGGTGTCAATAAAGCTAATATCTTCGTCACCATGCTGCCATGTGCTTGACAGGATCCACCTAGTTGCTTGATATCTTGACACCACACTGATTAATGACTTGGGTGAGATGGCGTCTTGGCGAAGGCTTACCGGCAGGGAGCCTGGCGGGTTCTAGTCTTGGTGACCCTAGAAACCTTGCCAAGGAGAACTGGTCTCATTCCTCAGGTGCAGCCTCAGCCCGGCCAGGCTCTCCTGCCCGGCAGGGGAGGCTTCCTTGAGGTGATCTCCTACTAACTTAATCATCTTAATGGTCTCCTTGATCTCACTAAGAGCGATTTCTCTGGCATATCTTTGTGTCATGCATTGGTACTGGATGTACGATCGCCAGCACGCGTGTGCATGAGTTCAGGTAGCAAACGTGAATGTTTGCTGCACCGACAGGAGCCCCCGGGGCTGGCCCAAATGTGCTGCCGGGCATCGTTGTGGTAGGCCCAAACAATGCACAGGCCCACATCTTGACCTTGCCGTGGTGGGATCCATATCTTTGAGATCTTCCTTGCTTCTTCATTAACATAGAATTGAGTTGGCCCCCAGGCTCCCTGCGAAACGTGCGACGTCCGAATGGCGTGGGTCACCCATGTAGTAGGCCAGAGGACGCCCACGTTCATGGGGTTTAATTGTGGTGTCCGTGCGTGAACCAATGATAACTGCCATCTCACCTCACCCACTATGCCTGCCATTTCCGCCACACGCGCTGCATGCATTATGTGGGGTTGGTGGAGGATGAACAAGGCACGGGAACGTGTGCCTTGGCAGAAGGCATGGTTCCTTGGATTGGCGCAGAGGGGCGGCCGGTGAATCTAGACGTCGTCAGTGGCGCAGACATGCCAGATTGGAGGAGTGGGGCGGTTTCCCCGAGGTAGTAAAGAGCTAGCCTCCTCCCCCGCTCCGCTAGAAAAGGGGGCGCGAGGGGGATGGAGACGCTCATCCACATACCTTCTCCTCCTTCTTCTTACTTTCTTCTCCACCATGACGAGAGGAAGAGGCTGTGCTCGGACTCCGATGACGGTGACAAGGGCTTCCTCTCGGAACCGTGCTCCTGCCACTGTTGCGGATGCAGGGGCAGGGTCCAGTGCACAAGGTGAAGCCACGGGTCGGGGTCGGCGAGGCGCTCGGGGCCGAGGTGGACACGGTGGTGCATCGGCCACGCCTCCCCCAGCCGCTGCTGCTCCAATGGAGGGCCACGTGGGGGACACAGCGTTGGAGTTCATCGTCAAACTGCGCGAGCCCCTGCGCAGCCGCTTGTGGCTTCCTCGCCCCTTTGCAATGGTAATAGAGATCGATCAGCCGAACGGATTGTCGGTGTACAAAAAGAGGGACGCACTTTTGTACCCCTTTACCTGTGCACGGGCAGTCGGAGCCGCGCCCGCGGACACACCAAGCAGAACAAGGGAGGTGAGCCAAGGTAAGACCGAAGCCCAAGATAATCAGAGCAATGCCAAGACCAAGACCACATGGAGCAGAGGGACGAAGTAGGCTCCCCCGGCAAGATCCTTGCCGGGGCAGCCTCAGCAGCCCTGGCAAGACCCTTGCCAGGGCAGCTCGCCCCACACCAACAGAGCGAGCCACCCTTGAGCCCACGGTCCCCAACGCCATCATCCACGTGGGGCCATGGCTCGGGAAGGAACCTCTGTGGTGGCATGCAGATCTTTGTGAAGACATATTCAAGATCAGATGAGGATTAGAAGACGACGATCCTCGGCAAGATCCTTGCCGAGGAAGGCCACCAGACCCACGGCAAGGTCTTTGCCGGGGACGACAACGCGCCGCGGCAAGACCCTTGCCGGGCTACCCGGCAAGGCCCTCGCCAAGGACGCCAGCGGGGCCACCGCCAGGCCCGCGCCAACCAAGCTTCCACCGCCGTTCGCATGCAGCTGCCAGCCCAACCAGCTGGGCGGGCGCCTGCGTGGCAACATGCAGCTCCCGGGCCACCTCATCGAGCCCCTGCGTGGTGGCATGCAGATCTTCGTGAAGGCTCCACCACCGCGCCACCTCAGCTGCCTGCCTGCCTACATGGCGCCGCACGCATCGCTGGCCAGGGCGCGTGTCGAAGCAAGGAGGAGCGGCGACGGACGGGACGGGCCTCGCTCCCGTCCCCAATAAAGCAAGGGGACACCTAAGCTACGCATTAAATGCGTCTTGTCCTGTAATACGAGCGATAAGCTCAGGGGACTGTACGCCTTTCCACCTCCTGTGTGCCACTGTGGCAGCCCCTTCCGACTATAAAAGGAGGCCCATGGCATACTGGAGAAGGATTCGGCTCTTTCGAACCACGCACTCACCACAGCTAGTTCGAGAGCTCAAGAATTCTCTGAAATACACCCACCAAAGCAGGACTAGGGTTTTACGCATCCTCGCGGCCCGAACCTGGGTAAACGATCCTTGTGTTGTCTACTAGCCCTGCTCTTCTCGCAACCCCGCGCCCTGGCAACCGTAGTAGGGATTCTTGTGATCCCATAGGTGTCGTTCCACACCGACATCTTTGGCGCACCAGGTAGGGGGCGTAATTGTGAGAATCTGGTCTAGTAGTTGGCCTAGCAGTTCTTCATCGCCCTTGGCTCCTGAGAAGAAGGCCGCCAGAGGAACGACGCCGGCTCGGCAACAGAAAAGCTAAGTCATTCAGAGCTTTGAGTTATTTCCTCCTATACATAAGGTTATCATCCTCCGAGATCTCGCCTATGTATGAGAAACCTGCACGCAAAGGGGCCCTCCCGCAATCGGCAACGCCCTTGTTCTGTTTCGAGTCCGCTCAACAGCTCAAAGCGGCCGCGTCGAGAGTGGCGGGGTAGCCTTCCGCACTTGGCAACGCTCCCGACTCTGACTCGAGTCAAGCTCGACAGTTCGGGCGGCCCCGCTAAGGGCGGTAAGGTGGTTCGCCCGGCAACAAGCATACCCCGCAGGCCAATGGGGATCCGTCCCCAAGACGCCGCCTTGGGTTTACGCACCGGCGAGCCTACCTAGTAACTTAGGGAGGACATACAAAGGAAAATCAAACAGGAAAATAACATGCATAATACTGAAAGTGCTGCAGAGTTATATTACATCGAATTGTTGCTGCGGTTCTAACTAGAGATAGCGATTGTCTTGGTTGTGAACCTGCAGTGGCGATAAAGAACGGGATGCCTAATCCCGGCGTTGGCCCTCCACCCTCTGAATTTCGCCGACTCGGCTGATGATGGGCTTGATGCGCTCCTTGAGCGGCGCGAGGTCAGTATCCTCCGGCAAGCTCTCCAGCGCGGCGTCGAAGTCGAGGTCGGGGTACCAGTGCGCCACCTTGGTGAGAACCTTGGTCATGGCACCCTGGCAAAGCCTCCGGGACTCGTCGGCCAGTGAGGCCGCCCGGTTGGCGTGGAGCCGCTCCAGAGCGCCGACGACCTTCTCAAAGAACATGGTCAGGCTGCAATTGGCGCTCACGCTCCGCTCCGGGACATACCTCACGTCCGGCATCCCCATTATGGCCAGCTGCGCGGCGGCCTGGTTGGCGACGTTAGCGAGGCGATCGAGCCAACGGTTCTCGCCCGCCACGTGATCCGCGAAGTTGAGGCCCTCATTCTCCCGCAACTACTTCTCGGCCTCCAGCTCCTTGGCCAGGGTCGTCTCTCGGGTTTTGGCCTCCGACAGCACCTTCTCGAGACCCTCCAGCTTCAGCTTGAGGTCTTTGATGGAGTTTTTGGCCTCGGAGAGCTCCCCAGCCTTGTTGACGACCGCGCCCTGCGCCTCTGTCAGGGCACTGTTAAGCGTGTCCCTCTCCTGGGACAGCTTCAGGGCCTGCTCCTTCAGCCCGTCGCACTCCGCCTCCAACTCCTCCACCTTGCTGGCGCGAACCCGGGCCTGGGCATTGAGTGCCTCTTTGTGCCTCTGCTCCAGCTCACTGGTCCGCTGCAAGACAAGCTTATCCACCTCTGCATCCTTGCCGCGAAGCATGGCGGCAAGCTTCGCCTCGCGTGCGGCGAGGTCCTCCTCCTGGTAGTTCAGCGCGGCCTCGTGCTGGGTCCAAGCGGCTTCGGCGGCCGCAGCCAAGTTCCTCGCCGTCTCTTGAGCTTTCTCGACATCGGCGAGCTTCATGGTGAGCTCCACGTTGCGCTTGGCCAGCTCGCCCTGGGCAGCCTTGAGCTCCTTGTGGGCCTCACGGAACCAGTCCTGCATCTCGGCAACGCGCTTCTGGAGGTCCGCCTCCGGCTTCTCCACCACCGCCGTCCTGGACTTAGCCTTGTCCACGCGGGCGCGGTGGAGCGCCTGGAGCTTCCGGAAGCTAGCGCCCATGGCGTGGAGGAGCCGCTCTTCCTGCGAACCGTCGCCACCAACGATCGGCTCGTCGACAACATCAAGCCCGGCAACAGCAAGCACTTCGTCGTCGAACACCTCTCCCTCAACGGGTGTCCTGGTGCTCGACGCGCCTGGAAGGTGGACGAACAAGTCGTCGCTCACCCTCAGGTACTTGTCGGAGCCAGAAGCAGCAGAAGAGGAAGGCTGGTCATCGGCCACCTCCTCCTCCTCCTCGGCAGCGGCCCCGCCGGCCTCTCCGGCAGGCCCCTTGCCGGTCTCCTCAGCGGCAGCCTTGTCGGCCTCCCCGATAGGCCCCTCGGCGGCATCCTCGGCAGCACCCTTGGCGGCCTCCTCGGTGGCGACTTCTCGACGTCCGCCTCGGTGGCCTTGGCGACACCCTCGATAATAGCGTCCACGTCCTCTGGGTTCACCGAGGAGGAATCTGGATGCCAAAGAAGGGGGTGAGGCAAGGCCAGGACCAAGAGCCGGAAAGAAAAAGAAGGAGGGACGAACGGCGGACGACTTACCTGTGCCAGTACCCGGATGGGAAACGGAAGTCCCCTCCTCGCCAAGATTTGGCGTCGAGGCAAAGCCACTGGCGCCCAAGTTCTCCTCCTCCTCCATGTGCGTGGGCCCGGTGCCTGGCGCCCTTGCCGGGGACGCCCCTTGGGGCGGCGTGGTCGATGGGGGCAGCGTGTTGGGAGTAGCCCTTTGTGGCTCCTCCTGCTGCTGCTCTCCTCCTGCATACCTGGCAAGGTCAGCACCAAGGTGTCGTGCCCCTGACACATGTCGACGGGGGAAGAGTGATGAACTTACGCTGGGGGCTATGCTGGGAGCTGCTGTCCGGGCTGCTCAACACCACCAATGGCGCCCCCGAAGTACCAACTGGGGGCTGGCCACCCGCCGAGACCTTGGCCCTCTTCACTCTTTGGGCCAGCGTCTCCACGTCCCTGCAAAGATGAAGACAAGTCAAGACGAGCAACAAAGATTGAGGAGGCAGAGATAACGAAAAGGAACCAGACACTTACTCGTCGTCCGCCTCCTCCTCTGCTGTTTTCCTCTTCCTCCTCGGGGCTGAGGGATCCATAATAAAAAGTAACCTCCGTATCGACATCCGCCAGAGGAGGAGAAGAAGGTGGTGTCTGGACACGCGTGGACGAAGAAGGGGCGGATGTCTTCTTCTTCACCGCGGCCTTCGCCGGCTTCCTTGCCGGCGCGGCCCTCGTGTGCCGCCCGGACCCCTCCAAGGTTAGTTGTGGCCGCGCAGCCCTGCCGGGCCGGACCGGCTCGCCGGAACTGGCCTGCTGCAGGACTCGCCCTCTCCCCACAGCCGGCGTCGGGCCTGCGGTCTCGGCCTCCTCCTCCGCCGACTCGCCGGTCACATCTTCAACTAGAGGAGCCTCGGTGCCGGCGCTGCTGGCTCCCCCGGCGGCCGCCGCCCACCGGGCGAGCTCCTCCTCCTCCGCGGCCATCGCGGCCTTGTCCTCCACACCGCCGGCGCTGCCGGCCTCCCTAGCAAGCTGTGCCTCCCTCGCCCTGGTGGCGATGTAGTCCAGCTCCGCCTGGGTGGTGTCCTGGACAAGCAGTCGCTCGGTGTCAGCGTTGACGTACCCCTCGTGCAGAGTGTCAAAGAACTGTTGCACCTCGGCGTCCTCCGGCTCCTTCCAGCTCGGGTCGGGGCCATGCGCGTTGCAGTCCGGCATCATGGCAATGATATCGGACCGGCGCGAGTTGTTGCACAACGGGACCACCCCCGTCGGCAGCTTGAACAAAGGCCCCTTGAGGACCTTGCTGGCCTTCGCGGCGGACCTCGCGACCTTGCCGGTCCACTGGACCTCGCCGTCACGGCCCACGTCAAGCTAGAAGAGCCGCTGGCAGAAATGGGTGTGCCCCATCACTTTGAAATTGTGGTCGAGGCCGGGACGGAGCCGCATGATGTTGGCGGGGTTCGTGAAGAGCCAGGCTGGCCTCCCCTTGTTATGCAGTGGAGCGATCCGGCGGGGGATGAAATCCGCCCCGATCATCTCAAGGGTGAGGCCGGCCTCGGTGAGCCGGAGGATCCTGGTGGTGGCGACCGTGAGCTTCTTGTCGTCAGCGTCGACGTCGCTCCAATCGCTTCTGCGGATCGGCGGCGCCCGGCGAACTTCGCAGAACGCCGGCAGGTCCTTCTCCTCGATCCAGCACCACCGGCCCCGCCATTATTCCCACCTCTCTTTCATGGCGCCCTCCGGATATGCCCCGTTGGATCTTGAGACCCAGGCAATGCAACCAGAGATGGCGCCCCCTGGTTGGATCCGAGGGGAGAAGTAATGGCGGAAGAGCGTCGTGTTGGGGTGCACCCCGGCGAAGCCCACGCAGAGATGCGCGAAAAGGGCCATGCACGCCACCGCATTCGGAGTAAAGTCCAGGAGGCAGAAGCCAAAGGTATGCATGACGTTGCTGAAGAAATCGGAGAAGGGAGGACAGAGCCCGCAGGAAAAATAATCGACAAAGAAGGGGTACCGGTTTGGGGCAGCCTCGGCGTAGTCGGCAGGGATGACGCGCGTGGCTGGATGCCCCGAATCACCCCTGGTCTTCACTCCCCATAGGGGTCTGAAGGAGTCCTGAAGCTTCAAAACATCAACTGTCGAGGGGAAGAAGGCGGACTGCGTCCGCTGCACCGCCCGCGCACTCTCCGGCGGTTCCGCGGCTCCGGCGTCCTTGGCCACTCCCTTGCCCTTGGTGGATTTTGGCGCCATGGCGGTTGGGGGAGGAGGGCAGGACAGAGGGCGGCGGAAGCGCAACGGTGGCGAGCAGGAACGAAGCTTGGAGAAGAAGAGGAAGGCAGACGGAGGTTTCCAAGATTGGGGTTACACGAAGGGTAAAAGGAATAGTGCGCCCGCGGTTATCCCTTTTTATAGGGAAGCCGCGGAGCGCGCTACCCATTTATTGCGATGTGACGCATGCATGTGGAAACCGCCCCACGCATGCCGCCCACGTCACACACACCCCTCCACGCTGCGCCGCGCACGCGGGTCGTGGGAAGCGCAACGCGCGAAAAGTCTTACCGCGGAAAAAACCGCCCCGCCTGCCCGCGCACCATTTTGGGCCTGGCCCAACAACGTGTCGCGCTTATGTGTGGCCTAGGCCCGGGGGCTCCTATCGGTGTGCAAAAAAAGGGCGCACTTTTGTACCCCTTTACCTGTGCACAGGCAGTTGGAGCCGCGCCCGCGGACAAACCAAGCAGAACAAGGGAGGTGAGCCAAGGTAAGACCGAAACCCAAGATAATCTGAGCAATGCCAAGACCAAGACCACAAGGGGCAGAGGGACGAAGCAGGCTCCCCCGGCAAGACCCTTGTCGGGGCAGCTCGCCCCACACCAACAGAGCGAGCCACCCTTGAGCTCACGGTCCCCAACGCCATCATCCGCGTGGGACCAGGGCTCGGGAAGGCACCTCTGTGGTGGCATGCAGATCTTTGTGAAGACATATTCAAGATCAGATGAGGATTAGAAGACGACAATCCTCGGCAAGATCCTTGCCGAGGAAGGCCACCAGACCCCCGGCAAGGTCCTTGCCCGGGACGACAACGCGCCGCGGCAAGACCCTTGCCGGGCCACCCGGCAAGGCCCTCGCCAAGGACGCCAGCGGGGCCACCGCCAGGCCCGCGCCAACCAAGCTTCCACCACCGTCGGATGCAGCTCCCAGCCCAACCAGCTGGGTGGGCGCCTGCGTGGCAACATGCAGCTCCCGGGCCAACTCATCGAGCGCCTGCGTGGCGGCATGCAGATCTTCGTGAAGGCTCCACCACCGCGCCACCTCAGCTGCCTGCCTGCCTACATGGCGCCGCACGCATCGCTGGCCAGGGCGCGTGTCGAAGCAAGGAGGAGCGGCGACGGACGGGACGGGCCTCGCCCCCGTCCCCAATAAAGCAAGGGGACATCTAAGCTACGCATTAAATGCGTCTTGTCCTGTAATACGAGCGATAAGCTCAGGGCACTGTACGCCTTTCCACCTCCTGTTTGCCACTGTGGCAGCCCCTTCCGACTATAAAAGGAGGCCCATGGCATACTGGAGAAGGATTCGGCTCTTTCGAACCACGCACTCACCACAGCTAGTTCGAGAGCTCAAGAACTCTCTGAAATACACCCACCAAAGCAGGACTAGGGTTTTACGCATCCTCGCGGCCCGAACATGGGTAAACGATCCTTGTGCTATCTACTAGCCTTGCTCTTCTCGCAACCCCGCGCCCCGGCAACCGTAGTAGGGATTCTTGTGATCCCATAGGTGTCGTTCCACACCGACACGGATTGAGGTTGCACATGAGGGGCTACTGCAATGGCACCATGTGGGTGGACGTTGAGTACCCCGCACCTCATGTCATGCTTCTCCGGCATGGGTGGAAAACTTTTGCTCGTGCCCATAGCCTTGCGGAGGGGCACGTTCCCATTTTATGCTAATGGAGGCCGATCTGCTTTCCATTAAGGTCTTCGGGCATTCGGGTGCTCGCTTAGAGTGCTGCGCGGAGAGCTCGAGCGATGGCGAAAGCTCTCGCTCGAGTGACATCGACGAGGAGGACACTGATGGCGAAGATGGTGACGAAGAGGCCCGATCATCAAGCACGAAGACGATGACTCGGACTCCGGCTGAGCGTCAGATGCACCATCGCTATCACCTAGGCGTTGGCAGCACCATCATCTGTAGCTGGACCCCGGCAGAGCGATTTGCCGGGGGTGCTTGGTCTGGTCGTCACCGCTTCCTCCAACTGGAACCAGGCAGCCTTCCTCGTGGACTCCGGCTTCGTCTTCCCTGTAGGTATCCTTATCGAGCCACGTCCCTCTGGTCCTGGCAGGGGTGACCAAGACATCGCCTAGCCACTCTCCTTGTCCTTGGCCTCTTCTTCCTTGCCGGGGAGGCGCCCCCCCGATCTTGCCAGGCAGCGTCCCACGGACCCTGATGGGGTCGGGTTGGGCTTCTGCCCAGGCGCTCCTTTTGCCCTCTTTCCATCTCGATGCAACTCCTAGGAGGAGAGGTACAAGAAAGGCATTACGGGGCACTTATCATTTTTCAAATCAAAAGATGTAGGCACTTGCCAAGTTTTAGTTTAAATCATGTAATCCTCTATCCATGTCTGTACTCCGTATGGTCTTGTACTCGTTTATCTACATATTAATGAAAAAATGCTTGCCGGGTACTTGTGCATGTATTAAAACATGCTGAGGAATGATCCTTCAATACTTTCAAGTAAACAAAGTTTTCCGGCAAAGCATTCTGCCGGCCTTCATTACAGCTGCTACTAGACCCGTTTGATAGGTTCAGAAACAGGCTAGGAGCATAGATGAAGGCTGGCCCCTAGTAACCTCCCCCTAAATATCGCTTCAACCAGCCTGATCGAGTGGACTCGAATCAAAAGATGGGAGCACAAATGATGGAGGCAACAAGGTTTCCTTACGCACAAGTTTTTCATACGTGAATACATCATGGAGTGTTGGGATGAACTTATCTTTGTTTGTTGTTCTTCTTATCATTCCCGATAAGGAAGAGCTGTCGGGGACCAATGCGTGGGCTCGTTCTCATCCTTGTTCCCGAGGAGCTCATCCGCGGTAGAATCCTTCTGTTACCACCAAAAAGAAGGATATGAGAGAAATAACTGCATATGGCCCTCTCTAATGAGCTAGTTAACTTATCTTAGGATTATTGTAATCACAATAAAACCATACTTAAGAAAACATGCATGCTAGTTTGGTGACAACGCTTTGTTTTATTATCTCTGCACTGGGTCTGCGCCTGCCTTTGTACAAAGGGTTACAAGTCCTGGGGACTAAGCTTGTACAAAACAGGATGCCGGGACAAGGCCCAACAACCACGCCTTATGGGTAGAACTTACGAAGATGCTCAATGTTCCATGAGTTTTGCACCAGAATGCCATCTTCTGTCTCCAGATGGACTGCGCCATGTCTGGTGATACGTACTACCCAGTAAGGGCCTTCCCACTTTGGTGTCAACTTGTTTGCACCCTTGGTGGACTGAACATGCCTAAGGACAAGGTCACCTTCCTCGAGACTCCGGGCATGGACCCTGCGGCTATGGTAGCGGCGCAGGACTTGCTAGTATCGTGCAGCATGCACAGCAGCCCGAAGATGATCTTCCTCGAGGAGCGTGGCATTGTCATGCCGTAGCTGCTCTTGCACTACCTCATTGTAGGCAAGTACTCGAGGTGATCCATAAGAGAGTTCCATGGGGAGCACTGCTTCTGCACCATATATCAGGGAGAATGGAGTCTGGCCAATAGCTCAATTTGGTGTCGTCCTCATTGACCAAAGAACCACCAGCAACTCATCAATCCAGCACTTGCCGCATTTTCACAATCTATCAAAGGTTCTTGTTTTCTGCCCTTGCAGCATTTCATCGGTAATCCTTTCTACCTATTTGTTTCTCCTGGGGTGCGCAATAGAGGTGAAAGAGACCTTGCTCCCAAGGCTCTGGATGTATTGCATGAAGGCGCGGCTTGTGAACTGCGTGCCATTGTCTATAATCACCATGTTGAGTACTCCAAAATGACACACCAATCCCTTGAAGAACTTGATAGCTGATTGCGCCATCACCTTTCTTACTGGCTCCACTTCGGGCCACTTTGTAAACTTGTTGATAGCCACGTACAAGAATACAAAGCGCCGGTAGCACGGGGAAAGGGGCCCAAGATGTTGAGCCCCCAAACCGCGAAGGGCCAGGATAAAGGGATGGTCTGCAAGGCTAGAGCCGGATGATGAATATTCTTGGAGTGGAACTGGCATGCTTCACACTTGGTGACGAGCTCAGTTGCATCCCGGAGGGCGGTGGGCCAGTAGAGTCCTTGTCCGAACCTTTCCTGACAAATGTTGTTGGTCCCAGATGCGAGCCACACACACCTCCATGTATCTCTGCCAACAACACTAGTCCATCTTCTTGACTAATACACTTCAGCTTCACGCCGTTTGGGCTCTTTCTGTACAAAATGTTGTCCACAAACTGGTACATACTTGATTGCCAGGCCACTTTCTCAGATTCCTCTGGATCGTCAGGAAGTTATCCAGTTTGCAGGAATTGGACTATGTGTTGTGCCCATGCCGGAGCTTGAGGCTCGACAACAAGGACTAAAGGCATCTCCTCTACCATGGGGGTGCTTACCTTGACAACAAGAACTTGGGATTCTGCTGGAGAACGCAACCTACTAGCTGGCGTAGGGCCTCCCCCAGCAACCTTCTCACCGGAAGCCTCAGGGAGCTTTGTCGGGGAATGTTTGCCGGTGTGGAGTTTTCTTCTTTTCCTGGCCAAAATTGATGGAGAAACTGATGGTTGGGTCGGGTGGAGTACAAAAGTTCCTAGTTCCACAGGAAGCTTTTGCACAGCGCACTTCGACAGGTGATCAGGAATGCTATTTTCCACACGAGGCACATGCTCTATTGGCAGCCCACCGAAGTGTTCCTCCAGCTTACTCACATCTTCCACGTATGCTTCCATTAATGGGCTCTGATAATCCTTATTCACTTGCTTCACAACGAGCTGAGAGTCACCGTGTATGATCAACTTATTTATTCCCAACTCTATCGCGATCCTGATCCCGACAAGAAGTCCTTCATACTCTGTTGTGTTATTGGTAGCATCTTCCCTGGGGAAATGCATTTGGATATATACTTGAGGTGCTCTCCGGTGAGGGCAATGAGTAATACTCCTGCCCCAGCACCTTGGAGCGAGAAAGCACCGTCAAAGTACATGATCCATTCCTTGGGGACCTCCTTGTCGGGGAGGGAAGTTTCCATGATCTCTTCATCGGGCATTGGTGTCCAATTCTGCCAGTGCTCTACTTTGGATAGTTGCCGTGCTTTCAATCTTCAAAGCAAAACTTGACAGTTCCAGAGCCCATTCGACTATCTTCCGGTGGCTACGGGGTTCCTCAAGATTTGCTTCAGTGGAAGGCGGGTCACAACTGTGATTTCATGAGCTTGAAAGTAGTGGTGTAGCTTCCTCAAGGCCATAAGGGCCGATGATCAACTTTTGGACCCTAGAATACTTTAACCTAGCCCCCTGCAAGAGGGAGCTGAGAAAGTAAACTGGTCATTGCATCATCTTCTTTCTTGCTATCTCCATCCTCTTATCAGTGTGGATTTGTGGCTTCACTTCAATGGTGGCGTCAGGCCCTGCCAGGGGTAAAGTTGGCTCATCACTTGGTGGTTCTGCCGCAGTAGCTTATTCGCTATCGACTTCCCTCCGCGCCACCAGGGCAGCACTAACCACTTGATTCGTTGCCGCCAGATACATCAACAATGATTCTTGTGGTTTGGGTGCGACCAGGGTTGGAGCAGAGGAAAGGTAAGCTTTCAAATACTATAGTGCAACCTTGTCCTCTGGAGTCCATCTCATTGGACCAGCCTTCTTCAATATTTTGAAGAATGACAGGGCACACTCAGCGGATTTCCAAATGAATCTGCTTAGTGCGGCAATGTAGCCAGCCAGACGCCTCATGTCTTTAACGGTCTTCGGAGCTTGGATCTGTTCTATTGCCTTGATCTTTTCGGAGTTGGCTTATATCCCTCGCTGAGACATTCCAAGAAGCTTGCCAGATGGAGCGCCGAACACACATTTATCTGGGTTGAGCTTCAAGTTGATCTTCCGCAAATTTGCAAAGGTTTCTTCTAAATATGCAATGAGTGTAGATTTGTCCTTGGTTTTAACCACTATGTCATCCATATATGCTTCAATGTTCCTGTGTAGATATGGTTCGAAATCAATCCGGATGGCCCTTGCGAACGTGGAACTGGCGCTTTTTAACCTGAAAGGCATACGCACAAAGCAGTACACGCCACATGGGGTAATAAAAGTGGTCTTTTCCTCGTCTTCCTTGGCCATGAAGATCTGGTGGTAACCAGAGTACGCATCAAGGAAGGAGAGCAAATCACATCCTGAGGTGGAATCAACAATCTGATCAATGTGCGGCAAGGGGAAGGGGTCCTTTGGACAAGCTTTGTTCAAGTCAGTGAAGTCGATACAAAGTCTCCACTTCCCATTCGCCTTCCGCACCACCACTGGATTTGCTAGCCAAGTTGGATGCAATACCCGTCGGACTAAACCTTCTCCTTCAAGCTTCTTAATCTCCTCAACAATGAACTGCTACCGCTCCAGGGCTTGCTCCCTGTCTTTTTGCTTGACGGGTCGGGGTGAGGGCGGGAAACAAGGTGGTGCTCGATTACCTCCCTGGGAACACCAGGGATGTCATATGGTTGCCAGGCAAACACATCAACATTCGCCCGCAGGAAGGTAATGAGCACGCTTTCCTATTTGTCGTCAAGGGGCACTAATGGTGAAAGTACCATCAGTGCCATCCTGTTGCGCCAGAACTTTCTTGGTTGCAGGGGGAGCGGACTCGGGATGTTTTGCCAGCCGAACTTTCCGGCAAGTCGCTGCTGGCTGGAGTGCACTTCGAAGAGGCGCACTTCCCAGGGTCCTTGTCGGTGTCCTTGCTGGTTCTCTTAACTTTCTTCTCTTCCTTGGCAGGAGCCGAGGCCTTGATAACCTCTGTTGCTACTGCGTCTCTATACATCTTATCCACATAGATGACCGCATCTCTCTTATCCGACGGGGTGGAAATGACTCCCATAGGACCAGACATCTTCAGAGTGTTTTATGCATAATGGGATGCCGCCATGAACTTGGCTAGTGCTGGGCGGCCAAGTATCCCGTTGAATGGCAGGGGAAGCTCAACAATCATCGAACACAATCTTCTCAGTCTTGAAGTTTATTTCCCCGCCAAATGTTACCGGCAAGGTAATCTTTCCTTTCGGCTGGCTTCTCCCCTAGTTGATTCCTTGGAAGGTGCCAGTCTTCTTCTAGTCCTCATCAGGAATTTGGAGTTTCTTTAGCACACCGGGGGAAATCAGATTCAACCCTGCCCTGCCATCTACCAACATCTTGGTGACCTTGAGGTTGTGGATCATTGGTGAAACCAACAAAGGAAAGCATCCAACCGCGGTAGTGCGATCTGGATGATCCTCAATGTCAAAGATGTTGGGCGTGCGGCACCACTTAAGTGGTTCTCGAGCGCTTGCTACTGGTTTTGCAACATTAACCTGACGCACCCACTACTTGAGCTGGCGGTGAGAGGAGTGCAAAGATGCACCTCCGTCAATGCACATCGACTCAATAGCTTTCTGAAAGTCCTGTTCACTAGTCTCGTCATCCTCTTCTTCACAATCATCTTCATTTTCTTTCTTCCCGCAGCCATGGCGGGCTTCTCTTTCTGCTGATCAGGCTTGCCATGGTGTCCATTGTGGCCACCTTGGCCCTTCCCGCCAGCACCATTCTGGCCTCTCTCCTTGTCGCGCCTTTCATACTCAGCCTTTTGCTTCTCAACCAACTGTTCAACCTGCTTGCAATCCTGAAGGTCATGACCCTTGGTTCTATGAATCTTGCAGTATGGCCTGTCAGACTTGCCGGTTTACTCAGCAGCCGCTGCCGCCTACCAGTTGGCACAAGTCACAGTTTCCTTGTCGGGCGCCCTAGTTTTTGCTTTCTTGCCGACACTAAGATCACCGGAACTCTCAACGGCCATCACTGCCTTCTCCTTTTGCTTCTTGTTGCACTTTCTGTTCTTGTTCCTGGAGGTGGTAGGGCCCGAGTAGCGGATGATCTGAATGTTTTAGTTTATGTTCCTACCTATTGTCTGGATATACCAAGAGAGATCTACGGTCTAATGAGGCTACTATGAAATATTTACTCATCACCAATAAAGTGATTCTCACGCTTGATACAGTGCAAGAATTCAGGCACCTCACCAACGCTGAATTCCATCTCAGGAAACAGCTGAAGATCAAGGTGTTGGGCCTCGCTACGATTGAAAGAGCCAGGAAAAAGCAGGCTTCACGGATCAGCTGGCGGCAAGCAGGTGACGCCAACACCAAGCTCTTCCATGCAAAGATGCGAGCCCGAAGACAGAAAAACTTCATCCACTGCTTGACAGTTGGCAATAGAGAAATTTTTTATCATCCTGGAAAAGAAGAGGTTGTGTTTGAACATTTTGCTGCTGGGATTGGACAGCAGGAACAATGAGAGAAAGCACTCAACTGGGATGCAATCCACATCCCGTAAGATCGATGATCAAGGACTCGTTACCCCCTTTTATATCGCTGAAGTGTGGGCTGTGATTATTGCCTCCCCCTCTGAAAAGGCACCGGGTCCGGATGGGTTCATAGGACAGTTCTACAAATCCTGCTGGCCAATCATCCAAGATGAGATCATGGCGGCTTTTCGCAAATTTCATCAGCTGGCGGGGCAGAATTTCTCGGAGATCAATATCGCACTCATCACACCGCTACCAAAGAAGGGCGGTGCAAATCAACTAGGGCATTACAGACCTATCAGTCTCATACATTCAATGGTGAAGCTCATCTGCAAGGTTCTCTCAATCAGGCTGGCGGGTGCTCTCAGAGACACCATCTCAACGGTGCAAACTGCATTTCAGAAGGGCAAGTGCATTCATGATAGCTATCAATACGTGCAGAGTTGTATCAAAATGTTGCATCATCATAAGAAAAGTGCGCTCTTCTTCAAGCTGGACATTGCGAAAGCTTTTTACTCCATTTCCTGGGAATACATGCTTGACCTCATGCAACGGATGAGGTTTCCGTCCAAATGGAGGGATTGGATGGCTCTGCTTCTTCATCTTGTCTTCTCAATGGAATCCCTAGGCCCTTTTTCAGTCACAGCAAGGGATTGAGGCAGGGCAACTCGCTCCCCCCTCTTGTTACATGGTGATCGACCCTCTCATCGGCTGTTGGAGGCTGCCTGCGACCGTGGCTTGATGGCTCCCCTCCAAAGACGCAGATGATGACCCACAAGTATAGGGGATCTATCGTAGTCCTTTTGATAAGTAAGAGTGTCGAACCCAACGAGGAGGAGAAGGAAATGACAAGCAGTTTTCAGTAAGGTATTCTCTGCAAGCACTGAAATTATTGGTAATAGATAGTTTTGTGATAAGGTAATTTCTAACGAGTAACAAGTAATGCAAGTAAATAAGGTGCAGCAAGACGGCTCAATCCTTTTGGTAGCAAAGGACAAGCCTGGACAAACTCTTATATGAAGGAAAACGCTCCCGAGGACACATGGGAATTATCCTCAAGCTATTTTTCATCACGCTCATATGATTCGCGTTCGTTACTTTGATAATTTGGTATGTGGGTGGACCGGTGCTTGGGTACTGCCCTTTCTTGGACAAGCACCACTTATGATTAAGCCCTCTTGCAGGAATCCGCAACTACAAAAGAAGTATTAAGGTAAACCTAACCATAGCATGAAACATATGGATCCAAATCAGCCCCTTACGAAGCAACGCATAAACTAGGGTTTAAGCTTCTGTCACTCTAGCAACCCATCATCTACTTATTACTTCTGAATGCCTTCCTCTAGGCCCAAACAATGGTGAAGTGTCATGTAGTCGACGTTCACATAACACCACTAGAGGAGAGACAACATACATCTCATCAAAATATCGAACGAATACCAAATTCACATGACTACTTATAGCAAGACTTCTCCCATGTCCTCAGGAACAAACGTAACTACTCACAAATCATATTCATGTTCATAATCAGAGGGGTATTAATATGCATAAAGGATTTGAACATATGATCTTCCACCAAATAAATCAACTAGCATCAACTACAAGGAATAATCAACACTACTAGCAACCCACAGGTACCAATCTGAGGTTTTGGGACAAAGATTGGATACAAGAGATGAACTAGAGTTTGAGAGGAGATGGTGCTGGTGAAGATGTTGATGGAGATTGACCCCCTCCCGCTGAGAGGATTGTTGGTGATGATGATGGTGATGATTTCCCCCTCCCGGAGGGATGTTTCCCCGGCAGAATAGCTCCGCCGGAGCCCTAGATTGGTTCTGCCAAGGTTCCGCCTCGTGGCGGCGGTGCTTCGTCCCGAAAGCTTGCTTATGATTTTTTTCAGTGTAAAAGACTTCATATAGCAAAAGATGGGCACCGGAGGCCTGCCAGGGGGCCCACGAGGCAGGGGGCGTGCCCAGGGGGTAGGGCGCGCCCCCCACCCTCGTGGATGGTGGGTGCCCCCCTCTGGTTGATTCTTTCGCTAGTATTTTTTATTAATTCCAAAAACTGCCTCCTTGAAGTTTCAGGACTTTTAGAGTTGTGCAGAATAGGTCTCTAATATTTGTTCCTTTTTCAGCCCAGAATTCCAGCTGCCGGCATTCTCCCTCTTCATGTAAACCTTGTAAAATAAGAGAGAATAGGCATAAGTATTGTGACATAACGTGTAATAACAGCCCATAATGCAATAAATATCGATATAAAAGCATGATGCAAAATGGACGTATCAACTTCCCCAAGCTTAGACCTCACTTGTCCTCAAGCGGAAACCAATTACGAAAAATATGTCCACAGGTTTAGAGATAGAGGTGTCGATAAAATAAAATACGGACATGAGGGCATCATGATCATTCTTATAACAGCAACATATATAAATATTGTCATATGATTTCTTATGCTCAAGTAATAATCTATTCACAATGTAAAATATGAATCAGAAGCTTCATTGAAACCCAAAAAACTATAATCTCGGTCACTGAAGCAATTGCAATTTATCATAACATCAGAAAGAGTCATTATAAGAGCTTTTCAGCAAGTCCACATACTCAACTATCATTTAGTCTTTCACAATTGCTAACACTTACACAATACTTATGGTTATGGAGTTTTAATCGGACACAGAGAAAGATAGGGGCTTATAGTGTTTCCTCCCAACCTTTTACCTCAATGGTAATGTCAACAATAATAGTTCATGATAACTTACATCCAATTGGATATATATATCAGGATCTTTCCAACACAATGTGCTTGCCAATGGATAAAATGTAAAAAGGAAAGGTGAAGATCACCATGACTCTTATATAAGGTATAAGAGAAGAATAAAAGATAGGCCCTTCGCAGAGGGAAGCAGAGGTTGTCATGTGTTGTCGTGGTTGGATGCACAAAATCTTAATGCGAAAGAACGTCACTTTATATTGCCACTTGTGATATGGACCTTTATTATGCAGTCCGTCGCTTTTATTGCTTCCACATCACAAGATCGTATAAAGCATATTTTCTCCACACTAATAAATCATACATATTTAGAGAGCAATTTTTATTGCATACAACGATGACAACTTACTTGAAGGATCTTATTCAATCCATAGGTAGATATGGTAGACTCTCATGGCAAAATCGGGTTTAAGGATATTCTGAAGCACAAGAAGTATCTCTACTTGGTGCAAAGAATTGGGCTAGCATGAGGGAGAAAGGCAAGCTCAACATGTTGGATGATCCATGACAATATACTTTATTTCAGATATAAGAAAACATAACCCATTACGTTGTCTTCCTTGTCCAATATCAACTCTTTAGCATGTCATATTTTAATGAGTTCTCACAATCATGAAAGATGTCCAAGATAGTATATTTATATGTGAAAACCTCTCTTTCTTTATTACTTCCTTTTAATTGCAACGATGACCAAAACTATGTTTGTCAACTCTCAACAACTTTTATTCATCATACTCTTTATATGTGAAGTCATTACTCTCCATAAGATCAATATGATCTCTTTATTTCTTTTTATTCTTTCTTTTATTCCCTCAAGATCATAGCAAGATAATCAAGCCCTTGACTCAAAACTAATCTTTATTATATATAGCTCATGGACCCGATTACATAGAGGGATCAGAAAGAAAAACTCAAAACTAGATCATACGAAAACTTTATTCTACTAGATCAAGATATTACTAAAAGGATCGAACTAAGAAAAATGGTAAAGATAGGAGTGTGATGGTGATACATTACCGGGGCACCTCCCCCCAAGCTTGGCAGTTGCTAAAGGGAGTGCCCATACCCATGTACTCAGTTCTCCTTTGCTGGTGAAGAAGATGCTGGTGATGATGGATAGTCGCACATCGAGCGTAGGAGATCCTCCAATTTGCGGATAATGCCCTTGAGTGCGGTGACATGCTCCTTCAACAAAATATTTTCACGTCTGAGATAATTATTTTGTATGCGAGCTAACTCAATCATCTTGAAAGCTTCAATCTCTGTTGGGGTAAGAAGATTGTAATGAGGTTGGATGATGTCTTCATCTTCTGCTGCCTGAGCTTGATCCTCCATGGCCTTCTTCATCCCATCATCCTTGTTGATCTCCCCGGGTTCTTCTCTCTTCAGCTCTATCTTCATTAGCCAAGCATCGTTGCCCTCATTGTTGGAGGAGAGGGACGACATGATGCCTGGCCTTGACAACTCTGGCGGAAAACAGCTCGAAACAAAAACATATGATATTTGCGTGGTACGGTGGTCAAAACCTTCGGGATATTATATAATGAATTTTTACCGACCAAAAGAAGTATCCTGCAAGAAAACGGAGTCCGGAGAGCACACGAGGTGCCCACGAGGCAGGGCCAGGGGGTAGGGCGTGCCCTCCACCCTCGTGGATGCCTCGTGTCCTTCCCGGACTACTTCTTATTTTTCCTATTTTCTTAAATATTCCAAAATGGAGAAAATTTACCATTAGAACTATTTTGGAGTCGGTTTACTTACCGTACCACATACCTATTCCTTTTCGAAGTCTGAAACGTTATGGAAAGTGTCCCTTATGTATTCCTCCGGGGTTACGGTTTCAACAACATTAGTTTCAACATTTATAGGATTACCTGAGATATAATGTTTGATTCTTTGACCGTTCACCACCTTCGGATTTGTGCCTTCGAAGTTGTTGATTTTTATGGCACCGGAACGATAGACCTCCTCGATAACATAAGGCCCTTCCCATTTAGAGAGAAGTTTTCCTGCAAAAAATCTTAAGCGAGAGTTGAATAGCAACACATAATCACCTACATTAAAATCACGCTTTTGTATCCTTTTGTCATGCCATCTTTTAACTTTTTCTTTAAACAGTTTGGCATTCTCATAGGCCTGGGTTCTCCATTCATCAAGTGAGCTAATGTCAAATAGCCTCTTCTCACCGGCAAGTTTTAAATCATAATTGAGATCTTTAGTGGCCCAATATGCCTTATGTTCTAGTTCGAGAGGTAAGTGACATGTTTTTCCATAAACCATTTTATACGGAGACATACCCATAGGATTTTTATATGCTGTTCTATAGGCCCATAATGCATCATCAAGTTTCTTGGACCAGTTCTTTCTAGATCTATTAACAATCTTTTGCAAAATTAATTTGAGCTCTCTATTACTAAGTTCTACTTGACCACTAGATTGTGGATGGTATGGAGATGCAATTCTATGATTAACATCATACTTAGCAAGCATTTTATGAAAGGCACCATGAATAAAATGTGAACCACCATCAGTCATTAAATATCTAGGGACTCCAAACCTCGGAAAAATAACTTCTTTAAGCATCTTAATAGAGGTGTTATGATCAGCACTAATAGTTGGAATAGCTTCTACCCACTTAGTAACGTAATCAACAGCAACTAAAATATGTGTATACCCATTAGAGGAAGGAAACGGTCCCATATAATCAAAGCCCCAAACATCAAATGGTTCAATAACAAGTGAATAGTTCATAGGCATTTCTTGACGTCTACTAATATTACCAATTCTTTGACATTCATTACAAGACAAGACAAACTTACGGGCATCTTTGAAGAGAGTAGGCCAATAAAACCGGATTGCAATACCTTATGTGCAGTTCTATCTCCAGCGTGGTGTCCTCCGTAAGCCTCGGAATGACACTTGCGTAGGATATGTTCCTGCTCATGCTCAGGTATACAACGTCTAATAACACCATCTACTCCTTCTTTATAAAGGTATGGGTCATCCAAGAAGTAATGTCTTAAATCATAGAAAAACTTTTTCTTTTGGTGGTATGTGAAACTAGGTGGTATAAATTTAGCAACAATGTAATTAGCATAATCAGCATAACATGGAGCAGTACGAGAAGCATTTATCACAGCTAATTGTTCATCAGGGAAGCTATCATCAATAGGTAGTGGGTCATCAAGAACATTCTCTAACCTAGATAGGTTGTCTGCAACGGGGTTCTCAGCTCCCTTTCTATCAATAATATGCAAATAAAATTCTTGTAGTAGGAGAACCCATCTAACGAGTCTAGGTTTAGCATCTTTCTTTTCCATAAGATATTTAATAGCAGCATGATCGGTGTGAACAGTTACTTTAGAATCAACAATATAAGGTCTAAACTTATCACAAGCAAATACAACTGCTAAAAATTCTTTTTCAGTAGTAGCATAATTTCTCTGGGCACTGTCTAGAGTTTTACTAGCGTATTGGATAACATTTAATTTCTTGTCAACTCTTTGTCCTAGAACAGCACCTACAGCATAATCGCTAGCATCACACATAATTTCAAAGGGTAAATTCCAATCAGGTGGCTGAACAATAGGTGCAGAAATCAAGGCTTTCTTAAGTATTTCAAATGCTTCTACACAATCATCATCAAAGATAAATGGAACATCTTTTTGTAAGAGGTTAGTCAGAGGCCTAGAATTTTTAGAGAAGTCCTTTATGAACCTCCAATAAAAACCGGCATGACCAAGGAAATTTCTTATACCTTTGATGTCCTTAGGACACGGCATCTTTTCAATAGCATCAACTTTAGCTTTATCAACTTCAATACCTCTTTCAGAAATTTTATGCCCCAAGACAATACCTTCATTAACCATAAAGTGGCACTTTTCCCAATTCAAGACAAGATTAGTTTCTTCGCATCTCTGCAAAACTTGATCAAGGTTGCTCAAGCAATCATCAAAATAAGTTCCGTATATGGAGAAATCATCCATGAAAACCTCAACAATCTTTTCGCAAAAATCAGAGAATATAGCCATCATGCATCTTTGAAAGGTAGCAGGTGCATTGCATAAACCAAAAGGCATATGTCTATAAGCAAAGGTACCGAAAGGGCAAGTAAAAGTGGTCTTTTCTTGATCCTCTTTTGACACAGGTATTTGAGAGAGACCAGAATAACCATCTAGAAAGCAAAAATGCGTATGTTTGGATAATCTTTCTAGCATTTGATCAATAAAAGGTAAAGGGTAGTTGTCGTGGAATTGTCACAACAGCTGTCCTAGTGTGAGGACTTAGTCGTGGAGCCATCACGACAAGATTAGCTTAAAGGGGTTAATCAGGATAAAGGACATGAGGAGTTCATACTGGTTCGGCCCCTTGCGGTGAAGGTAAAGGCCTAATCCAGTTTGTGGTGGTATTGCTAGGGTTTCGATGACCAGGGAGCGAATACGCTTAACCCGGCTCTCGATCTGTTGTTTCTTGGCCTAAGCTGCCGCCGGGTCGTCCCCTTATATACACAGGTCGGCACCCTGCGGCCTACAGAGTCACGGCTGGCTCATACAACGTGTCCGGCTCGGTGACCTTTCTTACATGCCTTACAATACAAGTCTATATATACATGGCGGTTTATATTCGTGGGCCTTGAGCCGCCTTCGGGTCTGGGCCCTGTACTAAGCCTATCTATGAACCGCCATTGTTATCATACTCTTGGGTTTCATAGAGATGAACCACCACAGGGATGACTCGACCCCTCCTGGGCGGGTCATACCTGATAGTCATATCCCCAACATTAGGCCCCAGGTTGATTTGAACTTGTTCATGTCAATCTTCAATACTTAGAAAAATCCTTCCTCCTCTTACTGTGAAATATCGTAACCCGCCATGATGTCATCTCCAAAAATAGTGATAACCCACCATGACGTCACCTGCCATTAATGCTTCACAGAACCCAAATCTTTAATAAATCTTCTTCTTTACTCTCCCTTCGAAACTTGAGGCGCCTGCGCCGTCGCTTATCCATTTCTGCCTCCTCGATTCTCGCGCTTGTCGCATGTCCTTCCAGTCTTATAAATAAGACCTTGGACTCTCCTCTCATTCTCCCCCCTTTCCTTCTCACATTCTTCTTCCTCCTCGCGACGCACCAACCCGCACGAACTCCGCCGCCGTCGACCTTCATCTCCGACCTCAACTCCGGCCGCTGCATCACCCTAAACGGACCAGAGAACCGCGGCGCCTCTCCGCCATCTCATCAGCATTGGTAAGCCCTCCTTTCTTTTGTCATAGATCTGGCATGATTCAGTGTTCATCAATGTTCGTCGGTGTTTGTCGCTGCCCTTCTTTATCCTTGTTTAGATCCATGGATTAGATCTGAAAACCACATAAATCTCGCGCGTAGTAGTTTTAGCACCTGTTTTTGATACTAGAATATACCCTCATCGCTACAGATCCCTTCTAAAGCACCTCTGCTTTTCCACTATCGCCTCTGTAGGTCACGAATTTATTCCCTTTTTTGAACAGTTTCAGATCCAAATCTTTAACTTTTATCTGCGAAACCTGTTTGTCCAACACTTAGTAGAATTTTACCCTTTGTCATTTTTTGAATACCTGTACCTTTCATGGCGGCTTATACGTCCGGCTTACAATTATTCATATACCATTAGCCCTCACTTAAGCCGCCATTTTGAATGCATACTGTCAGCACTTAACCTATGATTTCACCAATTGACTTGAATCGACAAATTTTTCCTTTCCTTTAGGCTTTCTTTCTTCCATAATGCCGCCCAAAACAGTCTACACATGCAACTGGGTTCCGTCCATCGTCACTGAGGGTACCTTTAAGGATATTTTTCAAAGCTGGGTATCTACCTACCAAGAGTGTGATGCATTACCGTGCTCCTGACCCGGGCGAAGAAAAACCTCAGCCGAAAGACGGCGAAGTCATCGTTTTTACTGACCACATGAACTGGGGCTTCTCACCGCTCGGCTCTAAATTCTTCCAAGACGTTCTGCACTTTTTTCAGCTCCACCTTCAAGACATCGGACCCAATTTTGTGTCAAATATCTGCAACTTTCAAGTCTTCTGTGAAGTGTACCTTCAAGAGGAGCCCAGTGTCAAGCTCTTTAGAGAGTATTTTTACTTAAACCAGACTGAGTTCACAAATGGTCCTATACTGGAACTCGGTGGTATTTCAATTCAACGCAGAAGAGACGCCATCTTTCCTTACGCCTTCTTGCTGAGTCACCCCAAAGACTGGAACCAGACATGGTTTTATTGCAAAGACACTTCCCTAGCTGACGAAAATCCACTGCCGGGTTATCGTGTTGAGCGCCTGGACCCCAAACATAATCTTCTTGAAAAGCTTATCGCTGCTGAACAGAAGAAGATTGCACCTACTATTGTGAAGGTCAAAGCTCTGCTAGGAAATGGGCCGACTGGCGTTGATTTAGTCAGGTGTTGGGTTTCTTGGCGGATCATTTCGTTAAGCCACCGTACCGGCTTAATGTATACTTACACTGGTGGTGAAAAAGATTCACTGCGCCACAGCTCCGCACCATTAACTGATGAAGCAATCAATGAAATGGTTAAGTCTCTTCTGAATGAAGACCCGGAAGATTGTGCCAAAGTGGGTCTGGCCCCTTTCTACAAGCTTAACCCGCCACCAGATGTAAGCCTTTGAACTTACTTATCTTCACCTCCTTATTTGAATATCTTATTAACTCGACCTTTAATAACCTTTGTAGGCTAAGTCTGAATTTTGAGAAGTGGAATATGATCACGAGGCTGCTAAGAAGGCTAGAGCTGCCAAAAAGGCTGCTAGAAAAGCCGCCAAAAAGACGACCAAGAAGAAGAAGAAACCAAGCGCCTCTGACCTGCTCAAGCTAGATGACACCTCTGAGTCGGAGGTAGCCCTTGACTCTCTTGGCTTATTTTTCAATCATCTTATTGACACTGATTATTATCAGGATGACACGGGAGCCAGCCAAGCAGCTGAAGAAGAGGTAACTATTATTTCCTCCGACTCAGACCCTTTGCCAAGACAGAAACTTCGACAAGTAACCCGGAAAGTAAGGTTTTCACACCCCTTGGCTTATTTGGATCCGCACTTTCTTTTGAAGCCACAGCAACATGAGAACCGCCGCCAGACCCGGACCAGTGGAGGTGACGAGTTATCTTCCGGCTTACCGAATACTCCTGCCCCTCGAAAGCGTCGAAACAAGGTTCTTTTCCTAATTAGCCTTTTTATTTGTTTGGCGGATCTTATCTGTTTACCTGCTAACTCTGTTGATAACCATTAATCAGGAACTTGCCCATTCTTCCTCTGGCGACTCATCACAAACTGAGTTGCCGGCTTTCAAAACTGCCCCTGGGTAATAGCAATTGATTTTACTCTGTAATTCTTCATATCCTTATATTTACACTTAACTTCTCATAATCCGTGTAGTGGACAAGCAAAGCCCAACAAGAAGGCGAAGGTAAACAAACCAACTGAAGCGCTGAAAACTGCTGAGCCGGAGCCACAAGTCTCTGTTCCTGAAGCTTCTGACAAACAGCCGGAAGAACCTGTTACTGTCACTCCGCCTGAGATTCTAGATCTCAGTGTTGATGGCACTGCTATTAATCCTTCAACTTCTGCCCCCTCGGGTTCACCTAAGCCGTCAGAGACTCATAATGATGACGTGTTGATTACTGGCACCAGCTTTGTTGAACCGGGAAATCCAATAGCCTTGGCCAAACATACTGCCAAGCAAGAAGTTATTGAGAGGCGGAAACTAAAGTTTGACATCTCCCATTATGCACAATTGAGCAGCAATGAGATCCTCTCTGGCTACCTCAGCCAGTTCCAATCCAGTCGCGACCTTGAAATTGATATGGTGAAACAAATGCACCAAAAATATGAGGTATGACTTCCAGCTTTAAGTAATTTATATACATAAACTGTCAGCCGCCAAGTCTACTGGCTATGACAAGATTGAATATGTTGTAGACTTTAGAAAAGTCCATAAACTTCTGCCCTAGAATCCCTCCTTGTACGGTTTAAATGTAAACCGGACGTTTGCACAAGTTGAGTTTTGCATCCATAGCCCCCAAGGGCCGGTTTAATCCGTAGGAATGTGCCGGTCCTATTTGTCTTTGTCTAAGAAAGGAGAGCTTGACTGCATAGCCCCCATGAGTCGGTTGGGACTATTGCATTACTTCCGGCTCATGATGAAGAAAATACAAACGATATGCATTAGCCCCCAAGTGCCAAGTAGTCTTGCTTGCAAAGTACTTGGGACTTTATTCATAAGAGCCGTTGTCTTGAAAAATTTCTGCGATAGACATTAACCCCCAAGTGTCAAGTGTTGTTGCTGGCAAAAGACTTGGGACTTGTATTCTTGTAATCTTGATATAAATGTTGATAACTCTATACTTTATACAGGCTGCCACTGCTGAACTGGAGTCCCAATTGAATGATGCCAAGACCCGGCTGTCAGATCACGGGTTCCGGAAAAACCCTCAAGGTTCGAACACTGGGGTGCGCGCGAAGACTTCCTCCCTACCGATCCACGCCCTAGCTCGCTAAGATCTCGCGGACGAACTCGATGAAATCACAACACAAAAGGCACAAGATTTATACTGGTTCGGGCCACCATTGTGGTGTAATACCCTACTCCAGTGTGGTGGTGGTGGATGGCCTCTTGGGCTGATGATGAACAGTACAAGGGGAAGAACAGCCTCCTGAGGTTGAGGTGTTCTTGTGCCTGGCCAACTTGTGTGGGTGAGGATGGAGGATGGGATCGATCCCTCCCCTACTGTGGTGGCTAGTTCTACTTATATAGGCCCTAGTCCTCTCCCCAAATATTGAGCGGGAAGGGAGCCAACAACGGCCAATTTGAAAGGGGACAGCTAGTACAACTTATCCTGACAAAAGCGGTCTTCGCCTGCAAAAGGCTCTGGTGGTGATGCCGCCTTGGGCTTCATGGTGACCTCCATCTTGCCGTCTTGCTGGTCTTGGTCTCGTTGCACTGATATGGAAACCTTTGCTTGATGCGTCGGTACTCCGCGGCTGCGCTTGCCTCCCGCCTGGCGCCCGCCTGATCTTGATCGTCATGCCTCATGTCACGAGCACCTCGCGAGGTTTGCCCTGTCTTGATCTCTCCGCTCCTCGCGAGGCAACCTGGTGAGGCTGCTCCTGAGGAGGTCTTGCGTTGTTCGCCTCGCGAGGGTCTTGAATGCCTTGTTGATGAAGATGGGCCGTACAGGCTTGCTACACAGCCACGCCGTGGGCCGCAGGCAGGCAAGTCTGGGGACCCCCATTCCCAGAACGCCGACAGTAGCCCCCGGGCCCAAGGCGCGCTCGGGCTTGGCTTCGAGGCGAAGCCAAAGGTCAAGTATGGAGCGCCGCGGCCCCCAAAGCCTGCGGCCTTGGGCGACGCGTGGCGGTTGATTGGACGTGGGCATCTCCGCTTCCCAATGCTGCCTCGGCAACTGCCCGACTTGACAAAAGGTTGGCATGGACAACGCTTGCTTTCACTATTCCCCTTCGCCTTGCTTCAGATCCCCTTTCTCGCTCCTCGCTGTCGTAACCTCCAGATCTGCTCCAATCTTGCTCCGCATCTACGACCGATGGTGCCGCGCAAGGTTAAGGCCTCCTCGGCGGCGGCTTGGTACGAGCCAGCTATTGAAGCGCCCAACATCATGGAGAAGAGCCTGGCCGCCACGCGCTTGCTGACGGCGGGGGAGAGCAATGAGAGGGGAAGACGGAGCTCCGGCTTGCCTCCGACGTGCCGGAGCCTGAGGGAAGCACCTTCTTCCCCTTCTTCACGGGCAGCATCACCGCCGGGTTGATTCCCCCCTTCTCTGACTTCTTCTATGAGGTCCTCGACCACTACGGCCTGCAGGTGCTGCATCTTCATCCCAACTCCATCCTCCTCCTGTCCATCTTCGCCTACTATTGCGACGCGTATCTGGGCGTGATGCCGTCCATGGCTCTTCTGCGCCACTTCTTATTTCTTCGCGTTAGCGAGGGGCACGTCTCCGGGTGCGCCAATTTCATCGCATCTGACAAGGCCAACTCGATCTCGAACACTGTGAAGAGAGCCGACAACATCCGGGCCAAATGGGTCATGATGGACGCCAAGTGCGTCCACCCGCACTTGGCATTGCCGACGGAGGCGCCCCAGTCTAACAAGGGGTGGCCTCGTGCAGAGCTCACTGACGAGCGGGCGTCGTCGGTGTTGGAGCAGATGAAGACCGACTTGATGCCGGGCAACGCGAAGGCGGCCAAAGTGACCGGGGCTATGGTCCTGAGGGAATTCTTGATACCGCGCGTTGCTCCACTTCAGGCGCGCGCGCACCCTTTGTGGAGGCTTGGAGATGAAGAAGACAAGATTCGCCTGAGGCCGGGGGCCCTGCTTGACCATGAGCTGACTGCTGTCCTGCGCATCCTGGTTGGGGACAACCAGGAGTACCCGCTGAGCGCCTTCGTTCCTTTGTTCCTCCGCAAGGACTGGGAGCCAATCGTGGCCTCCAGGATGACCTTTGACGCACGCGGGCTGGTGCCGCCGGCGCCCACCAGGGCCTCTGCCACGCCGAAGCCGGTGGAGCTGTCTTCTGACGAGTCCCGCGGGAAAGAAGAAGAGGAGGTGGACTCAAAGGAGACCCCCGAGGAGATGGGAGAAAGCTCCCCCTTGATCAAGGCCGACATGCTCCGCGCCTTGCCAGACGATGCCGAGATTGACGCCAGCCAGGAGGGGGGGAAGCTGCCCCTCATCCCGACAAGTGGCAGATCGTCGCTGGTCTCCCGTGATACTGCCTCCGCCTTGACACCACCTGAAGCCGCCTCCAGCCCTTCTGCTGCTCCATCTTCTGCTCCCGGAGCCCGTGTGCCCTCTCCTCAGGCTCCGAAGCTTTCGGGTTTCAGGCTCCCCAAGCAGAAAGTGGACTATGTCGTGGTGGATCAGTAAGTGCTTCGAGCTTCGTCTTGTTCCTGCTTGTACTTGCTATTTTCTTACGTTCACCCTTGGTTGATCAGGCCAGTGTCTTCAGCAAAGAAAAGGAAGGAGGATGCTACGGCCGTGCCCCGTTCTATGGAGAAGAGGGGCGACAGCACTCGCACATCCCCAACCCAATCACCCTCGCGAGGCCAAGAGGAGCATCGTCGGGAGGAGTCAGCCCCCGTGGCCCCGCTGGCTCCAGAAGTGCCGGTGCCTGGCTCGGCTGATGAGGTCCCAGAGGCTCTGGAGCCCTTGATCTCCTAGGCTCTGGTAACGACTTCGCCTCCTCCTCCTGCTGCACCTCTGGCCCCAAGCTCTTCTGCCTCCTCTGCCGCCTTGGAGCGCGTCCTTTCAAAGATGGCCCAGCTGCGGGAAGATCTCCTGGGCGCGGACCCGCGCTTGGTGGCCGGGCGCCTGGAGCTGGCCTCCGGCTAGCTTCATTCTGACGCGGCGGTCCGAGCGACACTGAACTAGGCCGCGGCGGCCTCCGAGGAGGAGAAGCGGGCCACCGCACAACCTGCGGCCAATCGTGAGGCGGCGTTGAAGGATGCCAAGGCCGCTCGCGACCGCTGCCGGGTGCTGGAGGACGAGTTGAAGAGTCTGCGTGACCAGCACACTGAAGAAACCCGTGGCCGCCAGGCGAAGGAGGAGGAGATGAAGGCTCGGGAGGATGCCCTCAAGAGCTGCGACGCCGAGCTGGAAGAGCTGGCGAAGGCGCAGGCTGCGGAGCGCAGCCGGCTAGAGGAGCTGGCGCAGAAGGCGAAGGCGAGGGAGGCCGATCTCGACGCCAAGGTGAAGGTCCTGGGCGAAGACCGCGTGGCCTTTTCGCTTCTTGAGAAGAAGTCCAGCGTGGCGCTGAAGTCACCGTACGAGAAGGGCTTGGAGAGGCCGCTGACCACCGACGAGGATGGCCCTGCTCAGCTGCTTCCCCACTTGGTGAAGGCGCTTGAGGAAGTCGTGGAGGGCATCGGTCCCATGGCTGAGGCAGAGGCTCGAGTCCTTTCTTCAGCTGCGCTGACGCATGTCTTCAGCCATCTGTACCTTCGCGACCCCAATGCTCGTCTCGACGAGCTGCTGGAGCCTGTAGCTTATGAACACAGTGCAGCTGCCGCCGCAGCAGTGAAAGGTCAGGTGGAGGATCTGCTGAAGAAGTTCGGTAGCTTGGTCCTCGCGCCCTTGACCGGCGATGCCACCGATCCTGCGACTGGCGGTGCAGGTGAAGGCGACGCCACCAAACACTACAAAAAAAAGACACATCCGTGACATTTTGGGCCGAACGAAATTTTTTTCTGTCATACATATGACACTTCTATGACGATAATTCTGACAAAACCCGGTATCATCATAGATGTGGTGGGCTCCTACTTCTATGACAAAAAATCATGACAGAAAATGGGCTTTTCGTCCTGGGCGGGCCGGAGACGCATCTGCATGACATTCTTTGGGCCGTCCATGACGGAAAAAACCATGGTAGAAGCGAGGGCGAGGAAATTTTCGGGGAGTTCCCGGTTACGGTGGGAGGTCGGGGGCCGAGCGATGTGCGTTTCTCTCGTACACGTACGCGCGTGTGTGCGAGGCGTTGGCTCTAACTGAACCCGAGCGAGGCGTTGGGCTCTAACTGAACCCGAGTGATTGCACTACAGGCTACGCGTTACTGAACCCGAGCGATCGATCGATGGCTGTTAACTGAACCCGATCGAGCGATTCCTTCGCTACTGCTGCTAACTGAAGCCGATTGATGCTGCCTCTGGATGAACAGTGAGCGTTGTTGGGGGGGTTTGGATGAACAGTTCCCGGTGGGGGTGGATGAACACGACCCCGTGGTGTTGCCTCTGGATGAACAGGACCCTGATCGATCGAGTCGGTTGGGGCTGGATGAACAGGACCCCGTGGAGGGCAGGATGAACACGACCACCCCGTGGTGGGCAGAATGAACAGTAGACGGTGGAGGGCTGGATGAACAGTAGCCCGTGGAGGGCTGGATGAACAGTAGCCCGTGGAGGGGTGGTTGAACAGGAGCCCGTGGAGAGGGTTGGTTGAACAGTAGCCGGTGGAGTAGCGCGTGGTGGAGGCTGGATGAACAGGAGCCCGTGGATGAACAGTCGTAGGTGGAGGCTGGAGGAGGTCGACGGTGGATGAACAGTAGCCCGTGGAGGCGGGAGGGAGTCGACGGTGGAGATGAACAGTGTCCCGTGGAGTCCCGTTTTGCGGTACGCCACACCCCTCTCGATGAACAGGACCCCCGTTTCGACCGTAGCGCTCCAGCACAAGTCTGTTTCCTCGGTTTTGCGGTACGCCACACCCCTCCCAATCAACAGGACCCCCGTTTCGACCGTAGGAGGTCCGTTTCCTCCGTTTTGCGGTATGCCAGACCCCTTCCGATGAACAGGATCCCGTTTCAAATGTGGCCGGTCGAACACAAGGCCATTTCCTCCGTTCTGCGGTACGCCAGGCCTCCTTTCCATCGGCTGTTCCGTCCAAGCCCTCCCGATGAACACGACGGCGCATTCCGTTCCGACTCAGCCAGTTGGCTCCCCATGAACACAACAACGACGCTGTTTCTCCGTTCTGACTCAGCCACGTACACGAGCCCTGGCCGCACGTATGCGCGAGTAGGCGTTCGAGACCCTGCCCGTATGTACGTACGTGGCCGTATTTTCTTTCTTGCACACTGGCCGCTGTACGTACGTGTACATGCTACGTGCGCGCCTCTACTTCGACCAGTATGTACATACACGTTCGCGACCAGAATGACAATGCTATGTACGCTTCGACCAGGTGGGTCCCGACTGTCAGGCACTTCCTTGCCTGCGAAGATGTAGCTGGTGGGTCCCAGCAGTCAGGGGCGAATCATTTTTTTCCCGGACGCACTTCCTTGCGTGTGAAGATGTAGCTGGTGGGTCCGAGCAGTCAGGGGGAAACGTTTTTTTCACGAAATATAGTGGCCCGTCCGGTGGGTCCCAGCTGTCAGGTGGAGGAATCATTATTTTCCGCGTAATAAGGAGGCACTTCCTTTTTGCGGCCGTGGACCCAGCTGTCAGCCTCTCCACGTACAGTCCACGTCCGATGGAAGTCGTTCCTTCACCACGTTGACCACGCCGCACTGAGAGCACCAGGGCGGTGGACGACGGTGAGGCCTAGGAAGGGGACGACGGGGAGCCGGGGAAGACGCGGCAGTGGAAGCCCGCGCAGAGAGGAGTACGAGGGTTCACTGGTTCGGCTGCGGTGTGAGGCTGCCGTCGCCGCAGGGCCTGGCCAGCGGTGGGAATAGTAGGGGCGGTGAGGACTCCACGGCAGCATAGCCGGCCACGGGAGGCAGGAGCATGCGGCACGACCGGCGCTGCTTTGGGCGGCTGGAGCAAGAAGACCAGAGGTTGAAGAAGCACTAGGGCCGTTGGATGGACATCGTACGGTCACTGGAGCTAGAATCATTCATATTGACTAAAGTTGACAAAGGCCCCCGTCCCAGTCAACTTAGTAGGCCCACAAGTCAGCCTCCCACCATGGTGGGTCCCAGCTAGCAGGGGGAGTATTCATTTTTTGTGTGCGTAATAAGGAGGCACTTCCTTGCGTGCGAAGATACAGCTGGTGGGTCCGAGCTGTCAGCGGCGATAACGTTTTTTTCGTGAAATACAGAGGCCCTTTCGGTGGGTCCCTGATGTCAGGTGGAGGAATCATTATTTTGCACGTAAGCAGGAGGCATTTCCTTTCGTGCGGCCATGGACCCAGCTGTCGGCCTCTCCACATACAGTCCACTTCAGATGCATGTCGGTCGTTGACCACGTTGACCAGGCCGCGCCGAGAGCACCAGGGCGGTGGACGACGGCGAGGCCTAGGAAGGGAACGACACGGAGGCAGGGAAGACTCGGCAATTGTTTCCCACGCGGAGGGGTGTATGACCGTACGAGGGTTTACTTGTTCGTCTGCCGTCGCCGGAGAATAACCGCAGGTGTGGGTGAGTAGAGGGATGGCTAGGCCAGCGATGCGAGTACGGTGGGGCGATGAGGCCTGCGCGGCAGCAGAGCCGGCCGTGGGGAGGAGGGAGCAGGCAGTCCCGCCGGCGCTTGTCTGAGCGGCTGGAGCAGGAAGAGCAGAGATTGAAGAAGCATGACGGCCGTTGGATGGCCATGCAACAGTCGCTGCTTGTGCGTCAACCTTTTTTAGGAAAGCCTCAAATCTATGGAAAACAGCATACAACCCATATGCCATTATTTCTAATAATTGACAGCCCATTTGCTAATTATTAAGGTTTTTTTTCAGCCCATATTCTTTTTGTTAGCATTACAGCCCATATTGTGGCCACGGTTAAAAAATTATATGAAATTTTGCATATTTCGGTGCGGTCCGAACTGTTTTTAATCCCGAAATTTCGACTCACATTCAAACTGATTTTAAAAATAAATGTATATCAATATAAAATCCAACAAATTCTCCACGCATAAAAATTAATGTAATTTAAAATCTCAAAATGAAAAAAAAGAAATTTGAAACTAATTGCCGGTTTGATGTGTTTTAAAAATGTACAACCCATTTCTCATTAGTGATGTGCCATTTCCTCGGCCAGCCGAATGAAAGCTCTCCTCGTCTTGAAAGATTTACAGCCCAACAGGCCTGACAAAGCGACTTACTTGGCAAATCACAAAAAAAATTGGGCTGTGGCCATGGACCCAGCTGTCAGCCTCTCCATGTACAGTACTCTTCTGATGGAAGTCGTTCCTTGACCACGTTGACAACGCCGCGCGGAGAGCACCACGGCGGTGGACGGCGGCGAGGCCTAGGAAGGGGACGACGTGGAGCCGGGGAAGACGCGGCAGTGGAAGCCTGTGCGGAGAGAAGTACGAGGGTTCACTGGTTTGGCTGCGGTGTGAGGCTGCCGTCGCCGCAGGGCCTGGCCAGCGGTGGGAATAGTAGGGGGCGGTGAGGCCTCCGCGACAGCACAGGCGGCCACGGGAGGCAGGAGCATGCGGCACGACCGGCGCTATTTTGGGCGGCTGGAGCAAGAAGACCAGAGGTTGAAGAAGCACTACGGCCGTTGGATGGACATCGTACGGTCACTGGAGCTAGAATCGTGCATATTGACTAAGTTGACAGAGCCCTTCATCCCCGTCAACTTAGTAGGCCCACAAGTCAGCCTCCCACCAAGGTGGGTCCCAGCTAGCCGTGGGAGTATTCATTTTTTGTGCGTAATAAGGAGGCACTTCCGGTGGGTCCGAGCTGACAGCGGGGGGAACGTTTTTTCGCGAAATACGATGGCCCGTCAGGTGGGTCCCAGCAGTCAGGGGGCAAACGTTTTTTCGCAAAATACGGTGGCCTGTCCAGTGGGTCCCTGCGGTCAGTTGGAGGAATCATTATTTTTCGCGTAATAAGGAGGCACTTACTTGCTGCGGCCGTGGACCCAGCTGAGACTCTCCACGTACAGTATACTTCCGCTGGAAGTCGTTCCTTGACCACGTTGACCTCGCCGCGTTCCGTTGCATGCATGCGTCCATGGGCGTGGTGCGTCCCCACTGTCAGCCTCTCACGTACAGTCATCTTCCGATGACTCTCGGTTGTTGACCACGTTGACCACACCGTGCCGAGCGCACCCAGACTGGAACGACCCGGAGATGGGGAAGACGGGGCAGTGGAGTCGCAGATGGAGAGGAGTGGGAAACTTCACTGGTTCGGGTGCGTGGCAGCACAGCCGATGTGCCGCCCCCGGGAGACAGGAGCAAGAACAGAGGCTGAAGAAGGAGCACGGCTGTTGGATTAACATCCAACGGTCCAGCTGCTAGGATCATTTGTTGATTAAGTTGACAAAGCCGTGCGAACACGTCCGCTTAGTAGGCCCACAAGTCAGTCACCAAATCTGACGGGTCCCGGCTGTCAACGGCATGAATAATTTTTTTCGCAAAACAAGGAGGCACTTCCTTCCGTGCGAAGATACAGCCGGTGGGTCCCAGCTGTCAGGTGGAGGAAACATTTTTTTCAGCTTAATAAGGAGGAACTTTCCTTGCGTGCGACCATGGACCTCGTGGGTCCCTGCCGTCAGGCTCTCCACGTACAGTCCTCTTGCGATGACTCTCGTTTGTTGACCACGCCGCACCGAACGCAGCGAGGCGGTGGACGATGGCGAGGCCCCGGATGGGAACGACTCGGAGATGGGGAAACGCGGCAGTGGAGTCGCAGATTGAGAGCAGGAGAAGGGTTATAATTGGTTCTGTTGCGGCGTGGGGTTGTAGTCTGTGGAGAATAACAGGAGGTGTCGAGGGGTGGAGGGATAGCCTGGCCGGCGGTGGGGTAGCGCTTCGCAGCGATGCGTGCTAAGCAGAGCTGCTAGCCGCCGGATGCCGGACCAGGCGGTCCCGGCGACGCTGGAGGAAGAAGACGAGAGATTGAAGGTGGATGCCGGCCATTGGATATAAATCCAATGGCTGTGGATGACACAATCATTTGTTGACCAAGTTGACAACGCCCTGCGCAGGCTTCGACCTATTGGCCCACATGTCAGCCTGCAAAAATGTGGCATATATTTAACCCATGTTTTCTAGAATGTACAGTCCATTTGCTGGGCTGGGTGAACAAATAATTTCGCGTCAATCAGGCACATTTATATTTTCTAAGAAAACCCAGCCCATTTGCACTTCCTTGAAATACACGTATTAGGTGGGCTCGTTATATATATAATGTTATGTTAGACGGAGCAATTGATATCAAAGAATAAACCGGAGAGGCACATTCTTTATATATAATTAAGAAATTAGCGAGTTATTGCTCAAAATAAAAGTGAGCGCGTTATTATTAAATTGGTCCTTAAAATCTTCGCATGCTTTTGTACGCAATCACCAGGATTTTCCTTGCCTGTGAGTCAAAAACAACCAGGATTTTCCTTGCCAACTTCCGTTAAACATTTACTTTTATAAGTTAATAACACGTGGGATGTTTTTATAATGTATATATAAGTCTCTATAAAATATACGATAATAGTAATAATATAAATATATATAATTTGGTTAGAAGGGAAAACATAAATTGGACACAGCATTACTTTTATAATAGACCTGCGTTTTATACCCCACAGTAGGCATACTAACAAGTTCACACACAAATACAACAGAAAAGGTAAACATTCATATCAAACTCAGGTTCACAGGACACGTTCATATTCATAACCAACATTCACTATCAACAACTCAAAAGATTCATATATACACAAGCTCAGCATATCTACGCATCCAAATGATTGATAGATCACACAACAATATTCATACATAATTCACAAAAAGATTCAGATATACACATGTCCAGTATGTTTATGCACCCAAATGATTGAGATCACAGCCAATATGATCCATGGACGAACTTTAATTACCTAGGGTACAGACTGGTAAATGGTGTTCAATCGGAGGTACTTCTTGCTAAAATTAATTCTTGTACGAGTAAACTTTCGAGTACATAAGAGGCAGCACAGACAATCTGAACTTTGCTTGTAGGTTTATCCTCAAATAGTGGCCTCGTGCCGAGGGAGGTTTGAGCAACTTGGCCACTACTTTCATCCAACTAGTTTACTGGCTCATCTTGGTCCTGTATCTCGCCAAAATTCTACATTGCAGACGAGAAAGGAGGCGGTTGAGAAAATGAAGCACCCAATTTTTTTGTGCAGTTCAACTGAAATGGAGCATCCTTGGCGTGCAGACTGGTTAAGTGCCAGATGAATATACGCGTCAACCAACTTGTCTTGAATCTTTAGACTCCATGCCATATAGTTCGCTACCATATGTGCCGATAACCAAAAGGCACAAGTTGGGACCAAAGACTGGACTGCGTTTTTCTGGGCTATGCACCAAGCAATATTTTTGGCGTTCACTCTCCTAATACTTGGAGTTTGACAATTGGTTGACGCCGGTTGATACTCGAATGAATATAGGCACTTCTTGTCAACATCGATGCTTGTCTGAGTGAACTTTGGAGTACATAGCAGCAGCATAAGTACCTGTCCATCTGATCATTTTGTGCAGTTCTACTGAAATCACCCGATGTAATGATTTGCCTGCGAGTTCAGGCTCCAAATTACTCCTTTATGAAATCGGCAAACAGTAGCACAATACCAAATTACCAATACATATGACAGTCACAATAATCAGGATAAACACCAGTACCAACCTGTGTGAGGTAGCATATCAATTACTATTTCCTTTGACTGGAAGCCGAGATAAGCCAAGCGACTGACAGCAAAGGAAGAAAGCAAGCGGAGATTAGCGACTGACAGGAAAGGACGGAAGCTGTCGAGGCAATGAAGCACCCAAAGTTTTTGTGCAGTTCCACCAAAATTGAGCATCCCTGTTGGCACATATATTGAGAGAGTGAGATTACTGTAATAGTGGGACTAGTTGATGAAACATACACTAACAAATAGAAGCACCCTCATTATCTTAATGGGTAAAGTTAGCAACATAGTAGTCTTGCTTAAAGAGAGGTATTAGTTTATTTAATCAGTGCCAATTAGCTCAACTCAACACTCAAAGCATTGCCATTTATCATAGGTTGCAAAACTTTAACATGCAAAGTAAAGGAGTTTCTCATGACAGTAGCACGATACAAATAGAGATGACAGCAAACTAATATGGATGAAGGCCTTAGGCCCGTACCAACCTGAGAAAAAAGCTTATTCATGTAGTCCCATAAGAGATGATAAAGCACTCACTGGAATCACACAATAGTATATATTTTTGTGCACTTCAAATGTATGGTTCAAATCACTCTTGTTTACCAGTGCTGAGATTATATCGAAAGATTATCAAGAACTTCCAGCAGAGTTAAAGCACTGGCTAGGATACAGTTCATTGTATTGTCTTGTGTAGTTCCACTAAAATGTATGATTGGCACAACATGATCCCTATTTGCACAAGTAGGAACAAGGTGAAACCTTCATTATCTTAGTGACAAAGGATAGGAAGACATTAGCATATTACTCAAACAGTAGCATCAAATTCATGATGGGCAATATGCAAAACATTGCCTCATTGAACCAATGGCAATAAATTGACATGCAAAACAATAGCACTATTATGTCATGACACTAATAATATTCCCTCCCTGCTCCACCACATGATTCACCTCCATAGACAAACATACACACGTACATGATTCAGCATAGGGTCCTACTAAAGATTTGTTTAACTCCAATAGGAAAATTAGGCAGTAATAAATTAGTGGTACTTAAGTACTCCTAATTAATTAAGTGAGACAGCAGAAGTGGAAGGGCTCCCTGGAGGATCGTCTCACATGTAAGGTAGTCGTTGTCGGAGCCCTTGAATGGCCTCGAGTGAGGCCTCTGGCTTTAGCAAGATCGCCTTGGCACTGTTTATTCTTCTTCTTCTTCCTCTTCATGCTCTGTTTCTCTTTCTCCTCACCAGTTGGTGAAACCAAGTACATGATTGGCCTTCTAATTCAGAATTGGTTTTGTCAGTGAGGGAGTACAAGTGTACTAGTAAAAAACAGCATTATTTTCTCACGGCAGTCGGAAAATAGAGATGAACACATGCATTAAATATCATTATTACCTAAAGGAAGGTTATGGCGCCAATATCGATGATGAGGATTGGAACACAGATCTCCCTTTGTGCAGTTCCACGAAAATGAACCAACTGTTCCATTCTGACATTCCAGTTAAACAGCACAACAGACACTTCTGAACGGAGGGTGCACCAGCAATCCATCAGTCCAGCACCATGTACGTAAACAGGAGCATAAAGTGGTGATTCATAGTTTGTTGCCCCGAGAAACAAACATCCAAGAAACATATCTGGGTTGGTCCCTTGTTCACTCTAGCCACCTACTCCTATGTGTGGATAGCAAATCTAGTCCTGGTCATACCACTGTGTATAGCGTTACCCCTATATTTCCCTTTTCGACCAAGAGAACGGTTGGATGACCAGTCTGTACTACTTTCACTCCCTTTCCTTCCTGTTTGTACCAAGTCCGATGTGTACATACTAAATTCCCCCACCCCCACTTTATTTCTTGTTTGAACCAAGTACTCCCTCCGTCCGCAATTACTTGTCATCAAAATGGATGTGTCTAGAACTAAAATACATCTAGATACATCCATTTCAATGACAAGTATTTTCGGACGGAGGAGTACAAGATTCGACTCCATGAAGTAGCTTTACCTCTAACAATAGAAGAAGAAAAAATGTGACGTTGGACCATCCGATCGAGAGGGGCTGAGAGGTAGAAAATGATGCACATGCAGCGACGTAGCAAGCTGGGGAAGTAGAGCTAAGGCGGTTTCGACCGAACATATACCTGAAGGTCGTCGGGATGTGGATAGGTGGGCGGCGGGAGGCCGGATCCGCCCATAGGCAAAGACGAAGGGATCGGAGGACCTCCCGCGCCGGCGCTCGGCTAGAGATAACGGTGCGGCCGACAGTGGGTCTCCTCCCTCGCTATCGACGACGGCCTAAACGCTGCCCCTCCCCCCTTCACCGGCGGAGGGGGATACGTCCGGATCTGTAACCAGCGGTGAGGATAGAAAGCCAATGTTTTTTGAAGGAAGAAACACAGTGTTACTACCCCTATCTTGTTTAGATCTGGAGAGGATGAGAGTGTCTGAATTGAGCAACCCTAGCAAGCAAGCACGGAGGCTCCGGCCTATATATACGTAGTGGGGTAGTTTTCCTTTTTCACTCCATCAAAACAATCGTTTAAAATTGTGTACTACTACATGCCAGGTCGCGGTTTTTTTAGTTGTTGATTGTTTTTTGAGATAGCTACCCGCTTGTTCCAAGTGGTGTTACGGTGTGTCAGGTCGCACTTTGTATCGTTCAAGTCTGGTACTACAAGTCCCTCCATTAAATGAACAACCAACCCCTCGTAAAAATTGTGAACAAGCCCACGGCTAAAATTAGCGGAAACGTGGGTTGCCCCAACATGCATTATTATTTATATTTTCTACTCCCTCCATTCCTAAATATAAGTCTTTTTTATAAGCCACACCTAAGGCAAGAATTTTTTTATTAGCAGTGAACCCCACATGTCATAGACACAAAAATTGTGGCAAGATTCCCTTAGGCAAGCCAAAGTGTGTCTAACAATTTGAGCAACTCAGGTTAGGCAAGTGTGGGAAAAATAATGTGGCAACATAAGACAAACATAGTCACAATCCAAACAGCCCCGTAATTTTTTGTGACATGCATGAAAATTTGGTTAGTTAAATTTATAGTCAAAATTTGGCAAGGTGCATCAAATCAACACATGCAAGTATCAAAAGGAAAGTCACAGCATGCATGCATCCGTTGTACTCCCTCCGTTTCCAAATATAAGTCTTTTTAGAGATTGCAACAAGTGACTACATACGAAGCAGAATATGTCTACTCCTACATACGAAGTAGCCCATTTTAAATGTGTAAAAAGACTTATATCGAGTGCAGTGCTTTGATGTGTCGCGTCAACTCGTACAAGACCGAGAAATTTGATTACTACAACACCCTCTCCCTCGCGGACTGAGCTCCGGTGCCTTAATTGCACCTGCCTTTGGCTGCATGACAGGAGGGCCAACCACCTGTTGGGCCCACCTGTCATAGACGCAAAGGCAGGAGCAGTAAGTAGAAGCTTTCGCTACCCGCTATCCCTCCCGCACGAGGTGGACGGACATGCAGCAGTGGATTCGATACTGTAGAAGTAGGAGTAACATCATTGTTCGTCTTCTTGAAGAGGCGAAGAGCCAAGCACAACCCGAACGTGGCAGTTGCGAACGCTCGCGTGGTGCGGTTCCTTGGAGTACTAGCCAGGCTCTTGCATGAGACAAAATTGCTATTGTTTAACAATTAAACTCCATTATCCATTGGTTGATACTCATTCTGCATAGGTCCACGCGCTTAGCACCGTTTCCTCTCAGGGTCACCAATGTTTATTTGCTAATTAATAGCATTGCGTGCAATGAACTAGCCATTGCAAGTCATTAAAAGCATGCACACCTCTCATCTCTTATTGGTTGATGTGTCAAGAAACAAGAAACAAGGTAGAAGTTAATGCACCGCGCCTAAGTGTTTTGGGACTATTTAGTTTTCGTAAGATGACTTATACACCTAGACGGAGGGAGTAGTATAGCCCTGTATACCGGGAAGGAGTATTTGCCTTTCTAGATATTTCAACAAGTGACTAGACCACACCATGTGCAGTACTCCCTCCCTTCCGGTTTATAGGGCTCAAATCTCAAATCTCATGAACCAAGGCATTTTGGGATTGGAGGAATGTATCTCGTACTTTACAAAACTACCCTAATTAAACTCATGCATTAGTTACGTAGTTCTCTCGTTTTCCTCTCCGCCTTGCTCGCGGTGCACAATATTGAGCACTCCTATATGACTAGCCGCTCTATCTACATGCGGGACATTTCAAAGCATCCGGGCCCACGTGCCATCCACCAAATCACAGCGAGGTGCTACAGTCGAGACTCACCTATCACCCCGGTGTGGCCGTCATGACCCGTCATATCACAAAACCCACACCTTTACCAGCAGTGGTAAGGTGGCCTCCAAGTTGGACTGGACGAAGCAACCGTCATTTCACTGGAACACTCTTTAAAGCCCTTTCTTCCCTTTCGTGAAGAAAACCTCACTCCAGGCTACTCACTTCTGCCATTTTTCTTCTGTACCGACGAAGGAAAGGTGGGCGAATCAGTTATGCTGCTATATTTTCATTCCAAGAATCTTCTTTTTGCGAAGCACCGACCGATTCTCGCATCCTATTCTTTTCCCGTTTTCATTGCGATTGTGGTTTCCTTTCGATTACTTTTTGTTTGTCAGTTCATTGATGGATCCTGGAGCACTAGGCAAAGAGTTGCCAGCAGACAACCCACTGGAGACAGCGATCTCCAGGAAGCGAGCACCGACCAACGAGTTGACCATGTTGGCGGGCCAACCCATGGAGACGAAGAAATCCAAGAAACAAGCACTGGCTGAAGAGTTGAGGACGTTGACGGACGAACTCCTCAAAGAAAGTTGGAAGAACAGCAAGGGCCACACCGTGCCTACCCCAGGAACTCTGATTGCCACCTATGTGAGGCTCAAGACCGAGTTTGAGGAGATAGTCACCGTTGAGAAGCAGTATTCCCCTGGCAAGGTGATGGCCCCCATCGAGGATGAGGAGATGGCCCCCGGAGGGATGAGATCCCCCGGTGAGCTGCACAAGGTAAAAAATAATGGCTTATTACCATAGTTGTGGTTTTTGATTATTTGCAATGTTCTTGCTAATATGTTAGGGTTGTGCAGGTGCCGGTGGACGTCCTTGATGATTCCGATGTCATGGCCCATCCTGTTGGCATCGCCCCGGAGATCGATTCCGATGCCGCTGTCCATCCTGTGGACATCGCCCCAGAGATCGATTCCGATGTCGCGGTCAGTCCTGTGGACATCGCCCCAGAAATCGATTCCCATGCCGCTGTCCGTGTTGTGGTCATTGCCCGAGAGATCGATGACAAGAAATAGTTGGTCGCGTTAATCCTTCAGGGTAGTTTGCATTGCCCTGTGTTTAATTACCAGAACGATGCGTGTTATCAAACCATCTTAGGGCTAGTGCACTGTCTTGTGTGGGCGGATCTTGCTACTTTTGTTTGATAGTGAATCATGCGATGAATCATGCGAACCCTCTCCGAGTTATGGAAACAGATGTATCCTCACTAGCTTTTGATGTAATATATGGCATGCTTAGATGTAAGTTTGAACTGTTTATCATATCAGCAGGGCTTGTTTGATGATTCTTGGTGTTAGTAGGCTAGCTACTGTGCGAGCTATAGTACTTGCAAAACACTCACCGAAGAGAAACGTTGGGGTTGATGAGCTCGTGGTACGCTTATACTTATCCCTCGTCGATCGACCAATAGCCCTAGCTCCTAAAATTGTAGGCTTAGTGATTGATCAAACAATAGTCGACATACATTCATGCCTCATTTGGTTCATAGGGTAGGAAAATTGTAGCAAAGGTACAGAGAACGTGCAACACAAAATCATAGCAGTGCAGAGACGTACTCCCTCCGTTCCAAAATAGATGACCTAGGCGGGATAGTTTGGCCTAGTGGGTTTCAGTGATATGACGTGGTACAGTGTCGTCCAGTCTTCACGTGTGGTAGCAGTATTGCGGGTACAGTAAGTTTTCTTGAAGAAGCGGAATTCAACGAAGTCATGATTGTTCCTTCGTCCGAACAACTTATGGTGGGAAAGGTTGGGCCTGCGATACGACCGGGGTAGACCAGGATAATTTTTTGCATGGCAGGTGGACCAGGATGGTCGACGTCCCACATGTCGGTGAATGAAAGTATTCTTTCCGATATAGAGGACGAGCAACGAGTATTCATTGTTTATTTTTGTTGAAAGCTATGTCTCCACTGTTACGACGGAGGAGTGTGAAACACGGCAGCCCAGTGAACTTGGCATGTGCACCACTCCCTCCTTCCTCATGTAATGCCCAGGTTACAGCTTTTTCTCACTTTCTCTCTATCTATTTCCTCTCAAATGTTTTTTACCTTTCTTTTTTTAAGACACAATTGTTTTTATGCCTTTTTTTAGAATTATTTTTTTATACCTAGGAGCACGTGTAGAGATGGGCTCTTGCAGAGCCCACTCCTTGACTTTGTCAATGCCTCTCTCTCCTCCACATAAGGAGTACTACTTGCTATGCATGCATGCGGCGGGCAGCTGGCGTCTTGAGGGGCCAGGGCGGTGAGAGCGGGCTCCGGAAGCGGTCCGGACTCCAGCATGGCCCACCTCACATTATCACCATATATTTCTTGGAGTCCGTGCGCGGCGGGCGGGCGATCTCTTCTCCCTCCCCCGTTTCTCTCTTCTCAGCCGACGCCCGCCGAGCGATTAGATTTCGGCTATCGACGGTATTTTCAATTACGGTCCCACATGTCAGTGAAATTGCAAGACAACGCGTGTCCCTCTGGTGAGCGCCGTGCGAGCTGGACTGTCGGGGTTGTGACGCGTACGAGTCGTAAGTGTGCCGCCTTTTCCTTTAGAACTTGCAAAGCGTAACATTTTCGCGCGATCGATCGATAGAAATCCAGAACAAAATGACGAGGGTGGTGCTTTCCCGCTCGTTAGGCGGGCTAGTTTGAGTGATATGACGTGCTACAGTGCCGTCCACTTGCTCCATTTTTATGTAAGCAAGAGTTTACACTCTTACGCGGGAGGAGTGCGAAACACCGCGGATCTGATTTTGATCGAGGGATAACTGTTCCCTGCCAAATAATGGAGGATTGTTAGCGATTATAGCATGATAGTTAGGGCATCTCCAGCACTGGCCCACAAATTTACACTGTCATCTGTCCAAGGACACTGATGGATGCCATCCGATGCTGCCCGCATACCTTTCGACAACTATATGAACTAACCGGAAGAAATTCGTGCAAACAAAGCAAATTTCAAATTAACTGGATGGAATTCATTACATTTCGTAAACTTTTCCTACAAACTGCACGAAATTCATTACATATTTCGCACAAACCATACTAAAACCTACTGTAAACCTAATCTAAACGATCGTCGATGCCCGACCACCATGTTCGGCCATGAACCCGAGAAAGCCGGCCATTGCCTTTGCCTCCTCCTCATCCGCCTCGATAACCTCCTCCTCCAGAGCGGCGGCGACCTACCATGTACTACTCTTCCTCGCTGCCGGCTACGCCCGCGCATGCGCGCCGGCTTCATGGTCGTGGCGGTGGAGGGCGGCCGGGGGGGGATGCCGGCGATCTCCTTCATTTGCTCCTGCGACAGTACGTCGAAGAGAGCTTTGGAGCGCGCCCGGAGCGGAGCCGCCGATGTCCCTCGTCTGCTCCTGCGACAGTACGTCCAAGAGATCTTCGGAGCGCCAGGAGGCCATGGTTGAAGTGGTGCCGACAGAAGGAAGGGACCGGAGGAGAATAAGTGTGGGTCTTTGTCTATGGCTGGGAGCTGGGGCTCAAGTTAATATAGCGGGCGAATGGCAATGAGCCGCGGCAGACGGATGGACAACTTGCACCGGAGTAGGTTCGTCGGGCGTGAATGCGGACGCTGCTTCAGTGACTTAACTGCAGATGCGTTTGGGTTACTAACATGTGGGCCCAATGGGCATCTGGCCCGCATGTCAGTGACACACCAATTGCACCTGCAGTTAAGTCCGGTGAATGCGGCATTGACATTCTGGAGAGACGGTGACCGTTTCAGGCGGGAAGCGCGCGCTAGCGATGGAAGGGGTTTCGGTGTGCAGTGGCACTAAGATCGGTCGCTCACGATAGTAGATACTCCGTACCATACTACCATAGTACCCTCTCTAGCTTAGGCTGTTTTATAGATTGTCGTTGTGATGGACGATATACATGAGCAAGGCGGTCCGAGTATGACCGTTGGTGTTGAGCCAGGTGAATACATGCTCGGCGTTCGCGTAGGCCTCCATCAAACGTCTAAACAGTATGTCAGGCACCGCCGGGGCGCGCAGGTGATGGGCTCGCCGTTTGCGTTGCGCAATGAGCAGGACTTTGATTTAGAGGGCGACGTGCATGCATTAGCATGCTTTCACAGCGTGAGCGTGAGTGTCTGACGCGAAGTATTTCATTTTCATTTGGCTGACGAGGGTGCGTTGCAGCGACGAGTTCGTGGTTTGATTCCCCACATACGCATAATTTTGGTTTTTACAGTATTTCTTTCTCCATTGACAGGTAGGACCGCATAGATAGATAAAGAACACGAGCTGATGAGGCGCATGCAGACTGTTTGACTGGTCAACCAGACAAATACGGAGCTATACGCTGAGCCAGTGACCGTATAATCACCATATCTCGTATACAATGATCAAAGTGAGCTATCAAGACAAGTTCCATGACCGCCAATGCATTTTACTCGGTAATAAATGACCAGGATTGAAGGGGAATCCAAATTTGCTTCGTCTTCTATCCTTGAGCTCTTGACAAACCAATGCACTATACGGTGGTCCGGCCACTCCACCCCAGAGCTCTCACCAAGAGCCGTTCATGCCACCGCGCCGCACACTAACCGGTAAGGCAGCGATGGCATCCCGCCGCGCCGAGTTCCTCGCCGCCCATGACTGCACACAAAATGGTAGGGAAGCGTTGGCATCCCGCCGTGCTGAGTTCGTCGCCGCTCGCGACCTCACAACTATGTGGGAGGACTTTGAAGATGCCAAGGCCGAATGGGCGGTAGAGCAAGAGGCGGCCAAAGCCGCACAGAGGGAGTGGAAAAGTCAGAAAGCACTCAAGAAAAGAGAGGCCCACCGCCGCAAGAAAGAATAGGACGCACGCGCTGCTGCGGAGAGGTCGGCGGAGATCCAAGCACGGTGGGGTGTCGCCGACAAAGCCGGGAAGGAGAACGACGGTGTCTGGCCAGCATGTGAGAAGTAGTAGTAATAGTAGTTAGTGTGTGTGTCTGTGTCTGAGTACGAGCATGTACCAATACTACTAGTTACTACTGTAGTTTTTAGAGCAAATTACCAGGACATTAGCCTAGACTAAATGGAAAAATTCCCATCCTAAGCATCAAATGGCATCTCTTTCTCTATACGAATTGAGATGCATGTCATCTCACTTCCTATGATTTTCATATTCCTATCCTATGAACGAAAGGAGGCCTCTGTTGGAGTAACTACTGTAGCTAGCAGTACTGCTGGTACAGTAGTTTTCTTCAAGAAGCGGAATTCAACGAAGTCATGATGGTTCCTTCGTCCGAGCAACTTCAAAGTGGGAAGTGGGCCTGTGATTTGACGGCTCATTACTTATTGTTACTGCGGCGCGACGACCTGGGTGACTCTCCCTTGGAGTCCTGCGTGCATGGCAAGTGGACCAGGATGGTCGACGTCCCACATGTTGGCGAACGGAAGTATTCTTTCCGATATCGAGGAGCAAGGAAACCGTGTGGTATAGTATCACTGCTGATTGGTTCGCAAAAAAATAGTATCACTGCCGATTTATAATTATTTTTTATTTCTGATGAATGCTAGCGTTTCAACTCTTACGACGAAGGGTGCCAAACACGGCACGTGCGGGATGTCCCACACGTCAGCGAAAGGAGTGGGACATGAACAACATGGTAGAGCCCAGCGTAAAAAAACAGCGTGGTAGAGCGTCTCCACTTCTTCCACTTCTGGATAAGAGACCAAACATAGTAGTACTTAGTGGTATGAACGATACAAAGTGTGACCTGGAGAGAAAGACACGTCTAGTTGGAAGGTCTCGGGGCATACACGTAAACAAATATAAAAGTTAATATGTGCCTCCAACTAATATAGTAGTAGTAGAGTACTTAGGCACGTACTCCATAACATCATCGTGCATTGCACGTACAACATTTAGTGGTAGTATGTAGTAAGAGACAAATGCCGCCCAAGAGTTCCCTTCTCGACCTACTTTTGGGTGTTTGGTAGAGTGTATGGAGGGTGCATGAGTCCACACTAGTTTAGCACAAATACACTAGAAGCATGCATGAAGAGAGCATGCATGAAGAGGGGTGTTGAGTTGAGCATGCATGAAGAGGGAACAACTATGCTGAGACGAGAACGCAACCAAACACACCCTATATGCCATGCATGTTCATACCATTTGCGCCTTTCTACTTCACTTACTACGCTACATTACTCAGGTTCGTACGTCCACCCCTGGGTACATGTCCGTCTCGTAGTTCCAGTCCCACGTGTCCTTCATATAGATGGAACGATCCTTGCATAACACGTGCACCTTGATGCTAGATGTCTCGCGTGTTGGCAAAAGGATGAACAAAGCTCACGTAAAAAAATAGAGTGGAAGAACATAGATTCCGGACGACCGAGAAGGAGCAAGGAACCTCGTGGTGGAGCGTCTGCACTCATAATATTTAATATTATTCAGCGATAGAAAATTAACCAATCATCTCCACAGTGGACTGGAAGAATACGAAACACGGCAGCCAAGTGTAGTTACATCATACTAGTACATGGCTAACCCACGCTATCACCATATTTCTTGGCTTCCGTGCGACACCTATCTCTAGTAATCCAGCAGCCTGTATCGCTTCTCCCTCCTCGTCTCTATCAAAGTGCGGCGGGCTGGCGTTTCTGCCATCTATTGAGGTCGGTTAACTATCACATGTTAGCGACATGCCAAGAGCATTCTAAAAAAAATTCCTTTCACGTTCCGTTTTCAAATAGAAAATAATCCTTTCATGTACGAATTTTCCTGTATGCTTTGAGCAACTTGCATGTCCTATATTGCTCCTGTTTGATACTCTAACTTAGCTAGAGGTTAGACTAACTCATGACTAACCCTGAACTAACTGTAGCCAAAGAGGTGTTTGGTTGACAGGGTTTGATTGACAATAAAAGCACTTCATGGAGAGAGAAAAGTGATTTTTTAGTGGTCCCAATGAGAACTATCTCTAGTTGGAACCTCTTGGGTGGGATAGTTTTTTTTGGTGGGTTCGGTGCAACTTGCTCCAATTTAAACCCTCATGCTTGGATACTTTAGGGATATTTGAGCCCCAACTAGCTCAAACTAACTCTAACCCATGGATCCAAATAGGGCCTATGTCCAGTCCCGACGCGGAGCAGTCGCGTGCACCGGGAAGCGGCGCTCTCTCGGCCGTCACACCACTTCAAAGCCGGCGCCAGTGAGAGGTCGCCTTCGCTCTTGCCGGGCATTAATGCGGCACTGACGCTCCAGGGCGACGTTGACCGTTTCACGCGGGAAGCGTGCGCTGGCAAGGGAGTATAGGTTTTGAACCGTTTCAGGTGTAGTACTGGTAGTTTGCAAAACTACTCAATTATTGCACTCAGATTCCTAAGAAATTATGGTAAAAAACGTTACTCCACAGCCCGCTTCCCTTCTCCTTCCTCCTCTAGCGCCCGCGCACGTCCGCGGGAAGCGACCGGTCAACCCTTACATAGGAGTGCTAGCACAAAAAGATGCATGCATGACCACTAAAATTTCCATATTAAAGCGCCGCTCCGGCGGGAGTATGGCGTATGTTGTTACCTTCGGCCGGCCCATGGCTACCGGGCGACGGCGACCAGAGAAGAGGCGGCGGGAGGGGAATGAATGCAGCTACTGTTTGGGTTCGCCTTCCGGCTTAAATAAATGCGCAGCATCACGTGTACCCGCGGGTGCACAAATTGTAACATACGTGTCTGCTTAAGTGGGCATCATGTAACTGGTCTGTGTGTGAGAGAGATTCTTAGAGACAGAGCGCGTGTGTGCGACACTTCTCTTCGGACATATACTCAACTTTTTGCATCGGGATATACGTATAATGGTATTTACTTTAGCTAGTGATTTACGTGGCCATGTTAACGTGGTTGTGTCAAAAAAATGTCACTTCCTGCTCGTGATTTGCGTTATATATTTACAAGCAAGATTCTCATGCATTGCACAGAACATCAATATGCATTTTTTTACAGAACAACTGTTGTGATTGACCCATGCATGAGTAATCCCATGTGTAAAAACTAATGATATCTCGAGAATTTTATCGGAAAACTGGTATCTCGAGAATGTCATCGAAAAATGAAAGATGAGAGATAAGGCGAGGAGGAGTTGAGCGTGGTGGTGACTGGTGGTCGGAATGGGCGGAGGCATGGGGATGGACGGTGCCGGCAGGCGGGAGCGGCCACCATGCATGCTAGATTGTGCCAGAGACTTATTCCTTTTTTAATTGCTGATCAATGAGGTTGCGGGAGATAATGATGTGGAGAGAGTTGCGGGTATCTTTTGTAAAATTATCATAGTTTGCTTTCTATCCTCAGATATAGATCATACGGTCTGTATTACAAGATGGCAGGCACACCATCACCGCCAACTCGTTTTTTTATAAGGGTACAGATGATAAGTTTGCTGACTACTAAAGTAAAGTGGAATTTTTCCATGTTATGCAAGTAAATAAAGGTGATTGTTTATCATACGGGTAAGGTTGGATGAAGGGTGGTAGGAACAAATGCTCCGCCTAGAGCATGTGTGTGTGAGATGGAGTCTTAGTGTGTGTGTGGGGTGTGTGTGTGTGCGTGTGTGTGTGTGAGAGAGAGAGAGGAGAGAGAGAGATGGAGTCTTAGTTTGTGTGTGTGAGAGAGAGAGAGATGGAGTCTTAGTGTGTGTGTGG